>NC_090732.1:127476408-127483908 GCF_036898095.1 Palaemon carinicauda | reverse complement strand
AGATATTTTAGAGGGAGGCAATATTTTAACATATGAGTGAAGTAATAAATAATGATTTATATTCTTCACATACTTATACCCAAGCCGTACAGACTATGGAAACGTGAAACCGGTGTTCACCAAGGAAGTACTGATGACACGACGTAGTCACTTTTCTATCATTTCCCTGTTGCTCGTAACACAAACGAATCATTTATTATTATTATTATTATTATTATTATTATTATTATTATTTGCAAAGCTACAAGAACCCTAGTTGGAAAACCAGAATGCGATAAGTCAGGGGCCCCAACAGGGAAAATAGCCCAGTGAGGAAAGGAAACAAGGAAAAATGAATTATTTCAAGAACAGTAACCACATTAAAATAAATATCTCGTATATAAACTATAAAACGTTTAAGAAAACAAAAGGACGAGAAATTAAATAGAATAGTGTGCCCGAGTGTTACCCTAAGCACTGAGGTTTTTATATGTCAAGTTGTCAACTGATCTGAATACAGTTTAGACGTTACTCATATTTGCAGTAACGAAATGAAAATACACTTGCAGGTTATCATTATATATATATATATATATATATATATATATATATATATATATATATATATATATATATATATATATATATCAGATGGTCACATATCTTTTTCATGATCTAGATAGCAGTCTCTGGCACTGTCGTTCAATTAGTTCCTTATGCATGTTGCATAAGATTTTTCATAACTCTGACCATCCTTTACATTCAGATCTCCCCAGACAGTTCCATCCTGATCGTAATACTAGGCAGGCAGTTAATTCTAATGGTCAGTCCTTCTCCGTCATGAGGCTCAGTACTACACTGTATTCGAGAGGTTTTATTTCAGCTGTAGAATGATCTTGCTAATCGGGTAGTTGAATATGTAGAACTTCTAAAGTTCAATCTTGTAGCAAATGTTTTTATGTTGAACAGGCTGACTTGAGTTTTTATAGTCTATATATGGTATATCTTTTTGATGATGTTACTGTTTTTAAAATATTTTATTATTTGTTAATTATTTTTTATATTGTTCATCTATATATCCTTATTTCCTTTCCTCATTAAGTGGCGACCGTTGCCTCATGGCAAATCACACGAACCATTCGCTGAAACGTAGCTGTCCACTATAGCTTCTTCTTTAAGAGAATAGAAGTAATAACCAACTGTAGCTATGTCAGTTCATTGACATAATCTACGTTTTGTTTTTCCAATCAACTTCATACCAAATTGAATGACATAGTTCATAGTTCTATGTTAACCCGTGCAAGACCAGAATGAATTTGTTACATCTCTCTCTCTCTCTCTCTCTCTCTCTCTCTCTCTCTCTCTCTCTCTCTCTCTCTCATGAACTAAATTTATATTACGTGCCTCTCTTCTCTCTGGAATACGAGTGTTTCTCTCGTGAACTAAATTTACATTCTCTCTCTCTCTCTCTCTCTCTCTCTCTCTCTCTTAAACGATTTTGATAATATTCATGGATGGCAGTTGTGCATGCTGATGAACTTTTAGCATTCATCATCATCATCATCATCTCCTCCCACACAAAAGGCCTCGGTTAGATTTCTCCAGTCGTCCTTATTTTGAGCTTTTAATTCAATACTTCTCCATTCATAATCTCCTTCGTCACGCTTCATAGTCCTCAGCCATGTAGGCCTGTGACTTTCAACTCTCCTAGTGCCTTGTGGAGCCCAGTTAAAAGTTTGAAACTAATCTAAGCCCTCACTTTGATCTCATCCACATATGGCACTCGAGGAGTCTCTCTTATAGTTCCAATTCATTTCTTAATAACTATGAAAGCGGTGTTCAAATTCGCTTTCTTTGTACATACCGTGATGCAAAGACCTTTAGATTTAATATCATCCACCTCTTCATCATCATGATTAGTCGTTACAAGTCTACTGCTGAACAAAGGTCCCAGACCTTCCTTACCTTGCTTTTTTTTACAATGTCTTAATCCAAATGGCTGCCATAACCTACCCAGGGACTTATGCTCCACTATTCCAGTGCAAAGGAATAACTTCAAGGGACAAAGCATACTAGAAAAAGTCAAACTTGTTTCTTCTGCATTCGTCACCTGGCAAAGAAACAGTACAGGTGAATCTTTGTCAAGGAAGAATACATACTAGAACAAGTGGGACTTCTTCCCTCTGCTGAGTCCATCTTGTACATTATTCTCTTTAGATCTGGAAAGTTGGAAGCCACTTGGCATTGACTGTATTTTTTAGTGGCTTTTAATCTAGATGGCTGCCATACTCTAGTCCAGTCACTTCTTTCCTCCTCCTTGTTTCTTCTTTCTTCCTTTTTCTTTCCTCTATGTTCTTCCGTTTACTTTCCTCTTTATTCTTCTTCTTATAACTTGTGACTATTTTAGCTTTTGAATGTTTTCACCTTCTAGTATTTAATTTTTTTTTGGTTTTCTAGTTTTTTTTTTATTTTCTAGTTTTCTATTTTTTTTTTTGGGGGGGGGGTTTCAAGTTTTAATTTTTATTTTTTGATTTTCAAGTTTTAGATTTTTGGGGGGATTTCCTGTTTTATATATATTTCTAGGATTTTCTAGTTTTTATTTTTTTTGGCTCATAAATAGACATGGCCATTAATTAGGCCCGCCTTTTACTGGGGGCCCATTATGCCCACCTTTTACTGGGGAGCGATTGGGCTTGCCTCTTACTGGGGGGCCATTCATCCCGCCTCTTACTAGGGGGCGATTGGGCCTGCCTCTTACTGGGGGGCCATTATGCCCACCTCTTACTGGGGGGCAAGTAGGCCTGCCTCTTACTGGGGGGCAATCAGGCCTTGGTCTTGCTGGGGGGCGAGTAGGCCTGCCTCTTACTGGGGGGCCATCAGGCCTTGGTCTTGCTGGGGGGCGAGTAGGCCTGCCTCTTACTGGGGGGCCATCAAGCCTTGGTCTTGCTGGGCGTTCATCGTTTTGTTTCTTCCTGTGAACACCTGTTGACACTTCCTATGGCAGCCATTTGTATTTGAGCTGGTGGGCCCCATTGACCCTGAGGAGGTTGTGGTGGACCACGAGGTCGTCCTGGTGGACCACGAGGAGGTCCTGGGGGACCACGAGGAGGTCCTGGTGGACCATATTGGATGGCAGGTCCTCGCGGTCCAGGATGTCCTGATGGACCATATTGAATGGCAGGTCCTGGTGGACCACGAGGAAGTCCTGGTGGACCACGAGGAGGTCCTGTGGACCATATTGAATGGCAGGTCCTCGCGGTCCATAATATCCTGGTGGACCAGATTGGATGGCAGGTCCTCATGGTCCATAATATCCTGGTGGACCAGATTGGATGGCAGGTCCTCGCGGTCCATATTGTCCTGGTGGACCATTTCGGATGGCAGGTCCTCGCGGTCCATAATATCCTGGTGGACCATTTTGGATGGCAGGTCCTCGCGGTCCATAATATCCTGGTGGACCAGATTGGATGACAGGTCCTCGCAGTCCATATTGTCCTGGTGAACCATAAGGATATCCTGCCTGACCATAAGGACCATAAGGGCCTTGTCCATGGGGGTCCTGCATTGCATAAGGGTCAGGAACCGGTTTTTCCAGTTCCTCCTCTTCTTTCTTCTTCTTCTTACCTAAACCAAAAATCATTTCAAAAAGCTTCTTATACATCTTGAAAGGGTTGAATAGGTATGGAAGGACATTTTTCATATCTTTGATCATTTCTGTCTGGATCCTTTCTAGGTCAGAGACCCTTTCTTCCAAAGTTTTATCGTCAATATATTTCGGGTCCATCTTCCTTCCATCCATGTTTATCTTCCTTTCAAAATCGTCCCATTCATGCCACACGAGTTCAGCCATTCTTCTCAAGGACGACGATGAAAGTCCAGAATTTCCTTGGTCAGCTTTCCGCTCTATTGACACCAACTTCTGGTCCTTCTGATAAACAATTTTTGTAAGCTTTTCTATTGTATTATTTAGCTCGTCTGTGACCGTTTCTGTAGTCTCCAACTACCTCGTAAGGTCACACTTACCTTTCTCTTTTTTCTCCTGCCTGGTATCTGACAAATCCATCTTCAGATTGAGAATTTCTTCCTTAAGCTTAGAAATGAGTTCATAGTCTGTTTTTTCCTTTAATGTTCGACTCGTGCTCCTCGTATCTTGGGCCATTTGTTCCCGGTTCTTCTGGTCACTTTTATTCACGTCTTCTTGCGTCTCCCGCTTCAGTTCCTCCTCTCTTTTCTGCTCTTGTTCCTGTTTTTGAAATCGGATTAATTCCTTTCTCATTGCATCATTTTCTTTCCGGGCGAAATCGAGTTTCCTCTCCAAGGATAGTATTCTGTTCATCATTTCTTCACGCTCGCATTTGTACTGGGCACATCGCTGCCTGCAATGCCTCACTTCTTTGTACTTCAGATAAAAAAGATCTTCGATCATCTTGTGTTTTATGTGCATCTGATTCCATTGGTCTTTCTCAAATTCACTGCCGTGGCCACCCTGACGATAATAACGTTCCTGCTCATAATCGTAATTGGTAAAATTTTCTCGTTGCTGATCATTCCACATCCGATCCTGTTCGTCAGTATGCCAGCCGTAGTATTCCGCCCGTAATGCTGTGAGTAGTGTTTCCATGTTACAACCCCACTCGTATCCATAGCAATTGACTAACCAATCCAGCATATTGTTGAGGTTCTCCCCAACCGAGAGCAAATTGTTCCATATTAAATAGTCAATAGCGACAGCCAAGCTATAAGCATCCGTGCCAGGGCCGCAACCCTCTCCCGCAAGGATCTTCAGAGCGGACCATTTACGCACTGGGATCCTTTCAGGGTGAAAAGGACTGAAGCCGAACGCTGTCGTGAGGCCTAAGTCGATCACCACCACTCTTGGAACCCCTCCTTCGGGCGGAAAGTCTACCATAATGTTATCAAATTTGATATCGTTATGGCAGAAACCAGCGACGTGGAATTCCTGTATAGCTTCCGCCAGTTGTATCAATACGGGCAGCAACTCCTCCCAGGATGGTGCCATCCCCCACACCCAATTATGAAGCGTCATCTGATGGCACGACATGATGATCCCCCGCCTTTCCCGAGTGATTCCTATGACTTCTGGAACCGCCGCCAAATGCTGTAAATGAAGGAGGGATAGGACTTCGGGATATATATCTCTTTCAGTCATTTTCAGACAGTATCCGTCGAAAATCCCACCAAGTTTAAACACCGAGCCGAATGCTCCCTGTCCAAGTCTTTTGGTTACGTAGTGCCAAATATCATCAAATTCGTACATGGGCAAACCTGTTATTGAACAATATTCTATTGGATTCGTCCATCTCTGGGACATTTTAACATTATAACACGTAAAGCTGTCAAAACCATTTGAAGCAGCCAATGACAATTCATACATAGATTTGCTCTCTAATTTTAGTAATAATGATCTTCTTTGACATCTGAATCAAGTTTATTATTAAAAAAAAATGACCAACATCTATACTTTGGCTTCAGCTGGAGTCCAAATGTCTTCTGGTAAGAAGGCTCCGAGAGAGAGAGAGAGAGAGAGAGAGAGAGAGAGAGAGAGCCATTTGGATACAACAAATTCTTGTTTGGCTTCAGTCATAGTCGATATGTCTTCAGGTAAGAAGGCTGAGAGAGAGAGAGAGAGAGAGAGAGAGAGAGAGAGAGAGAGAGAGAGAGAGAGAGAGCCATTAGGATACAACAAATTCTTGTTTGGCTTCAGCCGATATGTCTTCAGGTAAGAAGGTTCCAAGGATGATAGAGAGAAAAATTAGTGTATAATAACTTTCTTATTTATTATCATATATATTAATAAACGAAAAAAAACGACCGAGAATCCACTAGATAAGAAGTGCAGAAAAAATAAAATAAAAAGAACGACAAGAAAAGGAAAGATCAACACTAGTTTTCTTTCGCCTCGAATCGTAAAATTTTTCAGCGTTTGAAGCGTTCCTGAGGCAAAGCCAACTGGCGCCAAAGACCTTTTTGGAAATCATCTTTTTTACCAGTTCCGTATAGATTTTCTTCGCATTCGTGAAAATAATCATTACTCTCTCTCTCTCTCTCTCTCTCTCTCTCTCTCTCTCTCTCTCTCATGGAAATGTTCAGAGCTTCTTCAAAGGAGGAAGACAGGAGAAATCTTACGCTGAAAACGTTTTGGTCTCTTCTCAGATTTCCATTTTATTCTTCGCACATTTTGACTCAGAGAGAGAGAGAGAGAGAGAGAGAGAGAGAGAGAGAGAGAGTATGCATTCTTATCCTTTTTCATTCCTGAAAACATTCCGGGAGGCAGTCTATCTGGAGAGAAACTATCTTCGAATTTCGAACGCCATCTAGACATATATATATATATATATATATATAGCTCCTCACTTGAAAAAGACGTATACTGTTGTCAAATGTCTGATATTGTAAGGTTGACACTAACATGTTGCTCCAAGTAACTGATAGAATATTTCAGCTGTTATTTTACGATATGTAAAACAATGTAGTTATTTACAATTTTGGCGATTTTGTTTCCATGCAATGAGTAGTATTTTTTTTTTATTAATGTTTATACAAATATTCATCATCATTATTTGTGTCTCTCTCTCTCTCTCTCTCTCTCTCTCTCTCTCTCTCTCTGTAGACCTTGTGGCGTAGTGGTAATCGCACTCAACTCAAAGTCTGAGTGACCTAGGCTTAAAAGATTTAAAGGTCACTCATGAATGGCCAAGGCAAATGACATGGCTATGCCCTAGAGGTCAAACTTCCAGCCAATGTTTTTCTTCACGTTGAACAGGCTGAAAAAAAGTCTCCCTTTATAGTTTATATATGAAAGATCTCATTTGAATTCTTTTGCGGTTCTTAAAATACTTTATTCTAATTGTTCATAACTTCTCTTGTAGTTTATTTATTTCCTTGTTTCCTTTCCCCACTGGGCTATTTTTCCTTGTTGGAGACCTTTGGCTTATAGCATCTTGTTTTACCAACTAGGGTTGTAGCTTAGCAAGTAATAATAATGATAATAATTATAATATTATTATTATCATTATTATTTTTATTATTGTTATTATTATTATTATCATTATTATTATTATTATTATTATTATTATTATTATTATTATTATTATTATTATTATTATTACTTACTTACTAAGCTACATCTCTAGTTGGAAAAGCAAGATGCCACGAGGTGTACATAGAGAGAGAGAGAGAGAGAGAGAGAGAGAGAGAGAGAGAGAGAGAGTTCACACGAATAATGATGTAGAATATTTGTATAAACATTAATAAGAAAAAAAAATTACTTGTATGAAAATAAAATCGCCAGAAATGTTAATAACTACATCGTATTTCATATCGTAAAATAACAGCTGGGAAACATTCTATCAGTTACTTGGAGCAACGTGCTATTTTCAACCTTACAATATCAGACATTTTACAATAGTATACGTCTTTTTTCAAGAGAGAGAGAGAGAGAGAGAGAGAGAGAGAGAGAGAGAGAGAAGAGAATATACACCAAACTGATATATTCTGACA
>NC_090732.1:127453908-127461408 GCF_036898095.1 Palaemon carinicauda | reverse complement strand
TACTTTTCCAACTAAGGATGTAGCTTAGCTAATAATAATAATAATAATAATAATAATAATAATAATAATAATAACAATTATCCATTCACCTTCTTATGTTACATTCTGTATATCCTAGATATTTATATGTATCGATTATTTTTATTATAAAATAATGACCCCAAGTAGCCAAGCAAACTCCAGATAAGGGGCACTAATTTCCAAAGCTTCTCCAGGCAATCCTTCTCAGCATCTTAAGAGGAAATGGCCATTAGCTGGATTAGAAACACTCGCTTAATGGATTATAAAAGTCTCAATTCTTTACTAATCCCCAGACTTAAGATTTCTTGGAATTCCTTTAATGTCGTCCGTGTTTTTCTCTTATAGATTTTCATGTGATATTCATGAGAAAGTAAGTGATGAGGTTCATTGTTTCGTGAAGAATTTCATTATGAAACTTAATGTAAAATGAAAAATATAAAACGTAAAACGTAAAATTGCCATTAATATTGGCTGACATGAGTCCTTTTGTAGTTTGTTTTAATGTTATTAATGTTTTTAAAATATATTATTCTAATTGTTTATTACTTCTTATATCGTTTATTTATTTCCTTATTTCCTTCCCTCAGTGGCCTATTTTTCTCCTGTTGGAGCCCTTGGGATTATAGCATCTTGCTTTTCCAACTAGGGTTGTAGCTTGGCTAGTAGAAAATGGAAAATTATTATTATTATTATTATTATTATTAATAGTAGTAGTAGTAGTAGTAGTAGTAGTAGTAGTAGTAGTAGTAGTAGTAGTAGTAATAATAATAAGATAATAAAGGTAATTATAATTGCGACAACTATTATAGTCTCTGGAGACATTATAAGAATTCAGTTACCTGTGAAAAGCCATATTCTTTACTTAAAACAAATGATATTTGCGTCAATGACCTTCGATGTCAGGATGCCAGAAAACTCAAATTCAATCAACCAATTATTGTTTAAGAATAGAGTTAGTGGAAAAATAAATCTGTAGAAAGTAGGACTAGAATCTCACTACAGGTTATGTTATATAAAACCCTCAAAAATATTGGAATAAAAACTAAGAAAAGGGTCAATTCTATTATTAAAATATCTAAAAACATTTATGCAGATCTAGAAATATCAAATATCGTCACCTCTGATATTTTTTTCGACTTTTGATGGCTATCCTTTGAGCTGAGCCTCGCCAACTTGGACATATTTCAGCCCAGACGGCCGATGAAAAAAACATTTGGAGTTGAAATAATTTTTTTTCTTAAAAGAATATATGAAAAAGTGAATATATTTCAAGAGGGTATGTACCTATCGTTTGCCAAACTATATTGATTTCAATTAAGATAGAATATACTGGAAAGGAAACCGAAATAAATTATTAAGAAAAAGCCTGAAAAACCCTCGTTGTCATAGAAGTCGATAGAAAATAATTCCGTTTTGCCTCATAAATTCGTAAGAGTGAAGTAGAATTTATTTATTTATCTTTTTTTTTTTGCAATCGATATCTGATCATTCATTTCGATATTGTTAAATTTTGTCATACAATTATATATATATATATATATATATGTATATATACATATATATATATATGTATATATATATATGTATATATATATATATATATATATGTATATATACATATGTATATATATATATGTATATATGTATATATATATATATATATGTGTGTGTGTGTGTGTGTAGCAAAAGCCAGTAGGAAATAATAGATTTCTTTAGTAGCTAGCGCTTTCGTGCATTTTAATACACACTCCTTTTATTTGTTGTACCCTGAAGGAACTAAAGCATATTTTATCACTTCCTACTCGCTTTTGCTGTATGTTAAGTCACGTGGTCATTGTATATAATATATATATATATATATATATATACATATATATACATATATATACATATATATGTATATATGTATATATATAAATATATATATATATATATATATATAGATATATATATATATATATATATCACTCAATAACTCTAACACTCAGAGAATTAGCATAACTTCTCTTATACGACAAAGTATGTAACCAAGTTTTTGAATGCTGTAAACACAAATTCCAGACAAAAATACGTTTCTACCTCTAAAAATGAAATAATAATAAAACAAACACGATTAGTTTTTCTTTAGAATTAGAGTCACAAGATTAGTTTTTCTTTAGAATTAGTCACAAGATTAGTTTTTCTTTAGAATTAGATTCACGAGATTATTTTTTTCTTTAGAATTAGAGTCACAGGATTAGTTTTACCTTAGAATTAGAGTCACAAGATTAGTTTTCTTTAGAATTAGAGTCACAATATTAGTCTCTCTTCACAATTAGAGTCACAAGATTAGATTTTCTTTAGAATTAGAGTCACAGGATTAGGTTTACCTTAGAATTAGTCTCAAGATTAGTTTTTCTTTAGAATTAGTTACAATATTAGTTTTTCTTTAGAATTAGAGTCACAAGATTAGTTTTTCTTTAGAATTAGTTACAATATTAGTTTTTCTTTAGAATTAGAGTCACAAGATTAGTTTTTCTTTAGAATTAGTTACAATATTAGTTTTTCTTTAGAATTAGAGTCACAAGATTAGTTTTTCTTTAGAATTAGCGTCACAAGATTAGTGTTTCTTTAGAATTAGTCACAATATTAGTTTTCCTTTAGAATTAGTCACTTACATGAATTATCAACTATCAAAGCTGATAAGAGATAGTGGATATTGTTTTTCTGTTGGAAGATTTCTATCAGGTGAAAAATCTTTTATTTCTCTCTAGGTAGAAATGGCTTTTTATTGAACCCTGGTCACGTTCACACCTCTGGGAGATAATCCGGTAGGTACCAGAAGGGGGTTCCTACAATTTCGTATTCATGTGTGTGGAAATATCTATATTTTGTATATATACATATATATATGTATGTTTAGATGATTGTTCATATATGTATATATAGGCCGTATATATGAATATTTTTATGTACATGTGTATACAGTATATATATATATATATATACATGTATATATATATATATATATATACATATATATATATATATATATACTGTATATATATACATATATATATATACTGTATATATATATATATATATATGTGTATATGTATATGTACATATATATATATATATATATGCATATATATATGTATATATACAGTATATATATATATATATATATGAATATATATATATATATATATATATAAATATTTATAAATGAATTGGGTATCTATTAATTCAATGACATTTCAAAAGAAGAACTATAGTTAAAAAATACATAGAAATCCTATACCATCAAAACAGAAGTCTTAAAAACGTCACAAATCTATGACGTTAAAAGTGAAATCTCTATAACATGAATATTCATTTTGCAAAATCTGCATTCACCGAGGCACATATATCAGTATTATTAATCCTTCAACCAAATTCGTATATATATCATATTTTTATTTGTTATCATATATTTTTGAGATGAATCATACGAAAAAGTTACTCGAATCTTCCGGAAATTAAGGATTACGGAATTATTTGCCGATTAATATTGTTCCTAACTGTTATCCCAAACTTATACTTACGCTGCCATGTTAGTTTTTCTCCCGATGGTATTTTGTTTTTCGTTAATGCATTGTGGGTGAAAATGTCCGATCGTCTTTTGTTTTTAGTTATGATGTATAGATACGGTAAAAATGCTGAAACCTGATTGGTTGTTTAGTTTCAAGATTATCCAATCAACTGCGATTTTGGAGTTTATACGTCCTTCTAAACAACAGTAGTTGTTAGTTGACTGTGCTGTGATTGTTCCTCTTCATATTTTGACGTCATTGGCTGGTTTCCTGGACCTTACCATGGAACTCCAGAAGTGCTCAATAGGTTTGTGCGTGAACATTCAGTGCTGCCTAAAATTGTTAAGTGTCCCACGTGTGATTCTGGTAAGGACTTATTTGTGATTTACTTTATCATAATGTTTGGATTTAGTTGGGATTTACTTTATCATAATGTTAGGATTTATTTGATTTACTTTATCATAATGTTAGGATTTATTTGTGATTTACTTTATCACAATGTTAGGATTTATTTGTGATTTACTTTATCATAATATTTGGATTTATTTTTTATTTACTTTATCATAATGTTAGGATTTATTTGTGATTTACTTTATCATAATGCTAAGATTTATTTGTGATTTACTTCATCATAATATTAGGATTTATTTGTGATTTACTTTATCATAATGTTAGGATTTATTTGTGATTTACTTTATCACAATGTTAGGATTTATTTGTGATTTACTTTATCAAAATGTTAGGATTTATTTGATTTACTTTATAATAATTTTAGGATTTATTTGTGGTTTACTTTATCATAATGTTTGGATTATTTTGTGATTTACTTTATCATAATGTTTGGATTTATTTGTGAGTTACTTTATCATAATATTAGGATTTATTTTTTGGTTTACTTTATCATAATGTTTGGATTATGTTGTGATTTACTTTATCATAATGTTAGGATTTATTTGTGATTTACTTTATCAAAATGTTAGGATTTATTTGTTTCACTTTATTATAATTTTAGGATTTATTTGTGGTTTACTTTATCATAATGTTTGGATTATTTTGTGATTTACTTTATCATAATGTTTGGATTTATTTGTGAGTTACTTTATCATAATATTAGGATTTATTTTTGGTTTACTTTATCATAATGTTTGGATTATTTTGTGATTTACTTTATCATAATGTTAGGATTTATTTGTGATTTACTTTATCAAAATGTTAGGATTTATTTGTTTCACTTTATTATAATTTTAGGATTTAATTGTGGTTTACTTTATCATAATGTTTGGATTATTTTGTGATTTACTTTATCATAATGTTTGGATTTATTTATGAGTTACTTTATCATAATATTAGGATTTATTTTTGGTTTACTTTATCATAATGTTTGGATTATTTTGTGATTTACTTTATCATAATGTTAGTATTTATTTGTGATTTACTTTATCATAATTTTTGGATTTATTTTTGGTTTACTTTATCATAATGTTTGGATTTATTTGTGGTTTATTTTATCATATTGTTAGGATTTATTTGTGATTTAATTTATCATAATGTTAGAGTTATTTGTAATTTTCTTTATCATAATGTTAGGATTTATTTGTGATTTAATTTATCATAATGTTAGGATTCATTTGTGATTTACTTTATCATAATATTTGGTTTTAATTGGAATATACCTTTAATTCGTGACACGGGATGGGGGGTCCTGGGAGCTTGCCCCCAGGTAGGTCCTTGAACTGGGAAGATTTGTGACCAGGGAAGGGAGAGGATTGCCCCCGGGCTAGGTCTGTGACCTGGAAATGGGAGTCTGGGCTGTTTGCACCCAGCTATTTCTGTGACCTGGGAAGGGGGGGGGGGGGGTGTCCGTAGGGCTTGCCGCCTCCTAGGTCTGTAACCTGGAAACTACTAGGTTAGGTTAGGTGGGTTTGTTATGCTTTGTGGCCTCTTACAAATCCCGAAAGTGTTATATAATCCCTTTTTGTCCGGTTTTCTCACACGCAAACTCCCAAGTTCCCACCTGTATCCATAAGGGTAAAACAGCTTATTTGCAAAGGAAATAAAGGCTAAATTCGTTGGAAACACACCATTTAAGCTAGAAATTATGAATGTTCATATCGGATATCAGAGTTTGGTTGAAAATGTGAAATGTGAAAATTCCTCATGCTTAAAGTTGCTAAAGTTCTCGATTCCATCATGGATTGATTAAGCTACGTGTAAAGTTTTATAAATCGATAGCTCTGAATGTTCGATGGTCACTTTATGTAAACAGTAAAGGCTTATTCTCTTTCGTTGTATTTCAGATAAATGCTAAAACGTAAACAAAGTATATTACTTAAAGGCTAAAATAAGATATAAACAAAGTATATTACCATCTCTTCAACAAAACATTAAGCAATAAAATAATAGTGATAATTATGCAAGAGTATCCAGATAGTCCAAGTGTTCTTAAAATATGATTTTATTTAGCAGTATTTCCCAGTTGGCAACACTGACTTCTAATTTAAATTTCTTTCTTTATATATAATTTTTCTTACTTCAGCTGAGAGAGAGAGAGAGAGAGAGAGAGAGAGAGAGAGAGAGAGAGAGAGATAAATTGTATATCAATAAGTGTTAACTGTATGTAGAAATATGTTCACGTTGATCATAGCTTGTTAGGAATAAATATTCATGTCAATTTTGATATATCTCATTAAAAGTATTCCATTAAGAGATGTATGTGAGACCAGTTCAATTTCCTACGTATCTACCTATTCTAAGATACGTAGGTAGCCAATTATTTGACAAGGAAAAATATTCGGCTTCTAATGTTAAAGAAATTTATTTCTAATATTCGGCTTTTAATGTTAAAGAAATCTATTTCTAATATTCGGCTTTTAATGTTAAAGAAATTTATTTCTATTTTATTCACATATATACGAATGTACGTTTTGTTTGACCATAAAAGCAACACTCACAGTTTTCAATATCTAAAATAATTACCATCTAAGTTGCTACAACAACAACAACAATAACAAAAACAACAACAACAACAACAAATGCAGCCATTTCTAGTCCACTGCACAACAAAGGCCTCACACATGTCTTAATTCACGTCTGGGGTTTGGCATGTTTTCATCGCCACGCTGGCCAGTACCGATCGGTGATGGTGAGAGAATTTTGTCTGATGCCTCACAGCAAACCAACCTAGTATGGGTATCCCTGACTAGTGCAGCTTTGCTGATCATGGCGATACGCAAACCCTTTCATCACGTTAATGTATCGTCAGAGGGGGAATTTCTTCAAAAGTTCAAAATTACAGCAAATGTTTTTATGTCGAACAGGCTGACATGAGTCTTTTTATTATAGTTTTTATATGAAAGAGCTGTCTCCGTGTTGCCACTGTTCTTGAAATATCTTATTTTAGTTGTTCAATACTTTTCATATAGTTTATCTTTTTCCTATTTTCCTTTCCTCATTGGGCTATTTTTTCCCTGTTGGAGCCCTTGGGCTTATTGCAGCCTGCCTTTCCAACTAGGATTGTGGCTTAGATAGTAATGATAATAATAATAATAATAATGATAATAATAATAATAATAATAATAATAATAATAATAATAATAGTAATTAAAATACTAATACTACTACTAATAATAATAATTATAATCATAATTATAATTATAATTATCATTACAATTACAATTAAAATTACAATTACAATCGTAATAATAATAATAATAATAATAATAATAATAATAATAATAATAATAGTGAAAATTAAATGAAACAGACACTATCCTTATCAATATTTCTTATCTGATTGATAAACCACTTAAGGACGTTTCCTCGCTTGATTGACTTCAATTGCTGGTAATTATCGTAATTAAATCCCATTGGAATTCTGAAATTATGGGTAATTAAATTTCGTATTCCGGTAATTCTATGGTCATCA
>NC_090732.1:127443908-127448908 GCF_036898095.1 Palaemon carinicauda | reverse complement strand
GTCCAATTTCTCAATTTTATGGACAATTCTCTTTTCTGGGTTGCTACATTCAGCTAGCAAGTCGGCGAAGTTCATCAGGTAGGTGAAAAATACAGTTCAGATTAAGACTCGATGTATTTAACACAAGTACAAGTAATACTCGAAAAAAATTACTATTATTATTATTATTATTATTATTATCATTATTGGCTAAGATACAAGCTTAGTTGGAAATGTAAGAGGCTATAAGCCTAAGGGCTCCAACACGGAAAATAGCCCGTTGAGGAAAGGAAATAAGGAATCAGATAAAATAGCGAGCCTGAGTGTACCCCCAGGCAAGGGGACTCTTACCCAAGACAGTGGAAGACCAAAGTACAGAGACTATGGTACTGCTCAAGATTAGAGAACAATTAATGTGGAATGATCTTCTTAATCAGGTAGTTGAATTGGTGAAACTTCTAAAGTTAAAACTTGCAAGGAATATTTTTATGTTGAACAAGGTGACATAGGTCTCTTTTTATCGTTTATTTATATGAGATATGATTTAATGTTACTATTCTTACACTATGACTTTTTTTAATATTGTTATTTTTTCCTGCAATATATTATTCTAATGTTGTTACTGTTCTTACCATATGTTATTTTAATGTTGTTACTGTTCATACAATAGGTTGTTTTATTTACTCGTTACATCTTTTGTAGTTTATTCATTTCTCTATTTCCTTTTCTCACCAGGCTATTTTTCCCTGTTGGACTCCATGGGTTTATAGCATCCTACTTTTCCAACTAGGGTTGTAGCTTGGCTAGTAATAATAATAATAATAATAATAATAATAATAATAATAATAATAATAATAATAATAATATTAATAATAGTAACAATAATAGTAACAATAATAATAATAATAATAATAGTAATAATAATAATAATAATTATTATTATTATTCATGGAATATATATTTTACTGATGTTAATGTTCTTACAATAGGTTATTTTAATTGCTCATTACATCTCTTGTTTTTTATTTATGTCTTTATTTCCTTTTTCCACTGGGCTATTTTTTCCCTGTTAGAGCCCTAGAGTTTAAAGCATCCTGCTTCTCTAACCAGGGTTTTAGCTTGGCTAATAATAATAATAATAATAATAATAATAATAATAATAATAATAAAGAACTGACTGCTATCACATTCCAATACCATTATCAAGATCAAGATCAATTAATTTTTATCAGAAACGATTAAAATAATGTCTCTCTCCTCTAACAAAAACCAGAAAATTGTCTCAAACTTTCCCTTCTCTTTTATATCTTCACCAGTTTTTCTTTACCAAAAAAAAAAAAAAAAAGAAAATTCTACCCATTTTAAATCTTCACCAACCTTTTCATTACAAAAAAAAAAAATAAATCTACCCATTTTAAATCTTCACCAATCTTTTCATTACAAAAAAAAATAAATCTACCCATTTTAAATCTTCACCAATCTTTTCTTTATATAAAAAAAAAAATAAATCTACCCATTTTAAATCTTCACCAATCTTTTCTTTACCAAAAAAAAAGAAAATTCTACCCATTTTAAATCTTCACTAATCTTTTCTTTACAAAAAAAAGAAAATAAATCTACCCATTTTAAATCTTCACCAATCTTTTCATTACAAAAAAAGAAAAAAAAATCTACCCATTTTAAATCTTCACTAATCTTTTCATTAAAAAAAATAATAATAAATCTACCCATTTTAAATCTTCACCAATCTTTTCTTTACAAAAAAAAAAATCTACCCTTTTTAAATCTTCACCAATCTTTTTACAAAGAAAAATCTACCCATTTTAAATCTTCACCAATCTTTTCATTACAAAGAAAAAAATCTACCCATTTTAAATCTTCACCAATCTTTTCTTTACCAAAAAAAAAATCTACCCATTTTAAATCTTCACCAATCTTTAAAAAAAAAATCTACCCATTTTAAATCTTCACCAATCTTTTCTTTACAAAAAAAAAAAAATCTACCCATTTTAAATCTTCACCAATCTTTTCTTTACAAAAAAAAAATATACCCATTTTATATCTTCACCAATCTTTTCTTTACAAAAAAAAATCTACCCATTTTAAATATTCACCAATCTTTTCTTTACAAAAAAAAAATCTACCCATTTTAAATCTTCACCAATCTTTTCTTTACAAAAAAAAAATCTACCCATTTTAAATCTTCACCAATCTTTTCTTTACAAAAAAAAAATCTACCCATTTTAAATCTTCACCAATATTTTCTTTACCAAAAAAAAATCTACCCATTTTAAATCTTCACCAATCTTTAAAAAAAAAATCTACCCATTTTAAATCTTCACCAATCTTTTCATTACAAAATAAATAATAATAAATCTACCCATTTTAAATCTTCACCAATCTTTTCTTTACAAAAAAAAAAATTCTACCCATTTTCAATCTTCACCAATCTTTTCTTTACAAAAAGAAAAAAATCTACCCATTTTATATCTTCACCAATCTTTTCTTTAAAAAAAAAAAGAAATTTTACCCATTTTAAATCTTCACCAATGTTTTCTTTATAAAATAAAAGAAAATTCTACCCATTTTAAATCTTCAACAATTTTTTCTTTACAAAAAAAAAAAAAATTCATTTTGGTCAAATGAAAAAGGGGTCCTCAAAAGAGCCAATATTTGTCCTGACCCAGCAAGGAAGGCAAAAGAAGATTGAAAGTTCAATATAATGGAAGAAGTATCCACTAAATCTATATTTCAAGGGAAGGTAACCAAGAGGAAAAATCTGAAGTGTGAAATAGCTTTAGGTCTGGATATCTCTTATGTAAAGGCTTACCTTTAAGCTTAAACAAATATGACCTTCGAATTACTTAGATGGGTTATTATTATTATTATTATTATTATTATTATTATTATTATTATTATTATTGTAGTGTACATATAAACACACGTACACACGTATGTATAATCATATATATATATATATATATATATATATATATATATATATATATATATATATATATATATATATACATATATGGATAATGTGCATATGTTTATATATATATATATACATACATATATATATATATACATATACACATTTATGTATATATATATATATATATATATATATATACATATATATATATATATATATATATATATATACATAAATGTGTGTATATATATATATATATATATATATATATATATATATATATATATATATATATATGATAGAGAAAACATATAGGTTAGTGCCAAAACATATATAAAAGTCATGAATATTTTCTTAATACTTAGAAAGAACACGAAATTACAAACGAAATAAGCACTATAATCGTAAATGATTTATACATTTTGAGAAATTGAAAATAAATTTCTGGTAAGAACAGTAAGATCTTATTGCAACTTTACTGAATCCGATAAAAGTAATGAGTATAATTGTTTATAATGTTTACCAATATCTCAGAATCTGTTAGTGTCAAGCGTTGCATTAGCTGTGTGATTGTAACACTTACAACTAAAGCGGTTTTAAAACTGAATGTTAGGACGTGAGAGAGAGAGAGAGAGAGAGAGAGAGAGAGAGAGAGAGAGAGAGAGAGAGAGAGATAGAGAGCTTTTTAAGTTTAAAACAAATATTGATGTAGATAATGAAATAAGATATTGTTATTATCACTAGTCAAGCTACAACCCTAGCTGGAAGAGTAAAATGCTATTATGCACAAGGGCTCCAACAGGAAAAGCAACCTACTGTGGGTTGTAAATACGGAAATAACGTTTAAACCATACATGAAAAATATATTCAAAAGAAAATCCAGTAACGTAATCTTTATGAATGCAATAGTTATCATCCCGTAATAATAATTGTATCTGCTAATTGATTTGCATAAGCTTTTGTCACGTGCACTGATCTGATCTCATCTATATTTCCGACCTTTGGATAGAATGGTGTTAACGATGGTCATTCCTTTTAATTCATCCCTCTACATTGATAATAGTTTGAAGAATAAGCAATTAATCAGAGATAATGGATATATTCGAGCTAATAACAAAAACACAACTTGAAATCGAGTGTAATAGAAATATATAAAGCGAAGAATTTCGTATTTTAGAAACAAATATTCAGATTACGAACCCTGCTGCGCGGTACATTAGTTGCTCATATGATCCACCGATAAGATACATTATACATTAGTTGCTCATATGATCCACTAATACGCAGTACACTGTTTAGAAAACCGCAATTTTAACCAGAAATTCTTCGTGAAAAAATATACTGTTTTCAGCCGTATTTCAGTAAAATAAAAGCGACCGTAATTTTTACCCTACTTTGTTACTATCTTTAACGGGTGGGTGACCGTAATATTACTCCTTTACGTCAATATATCAATTTCTAAAACTACAAATGCTTGGCAACATTTATTCCAGTTTTTTTTTTTTTACCGCCATTTTACGGCAAATCTCTGTGTACATCATCTACTCATATGATCCACCAATACGCAATACATTAGGTGCTCATATGATCTACCGATACGTAATATATAGCTGCTCATATGATCCACTAATACACAGTACATTAGTAGCTCAGATGATCCACCAATATGTAATACATTAGTTACTCATATGATATACCGGTACGTAATACATTAGCTGTTCATATGATCCACTAATACGCAGTACATTAGTTGCTCATATGATCCACTAATACGTCGTACATTAGCTGCTCATATGATCCACTAATACGTAATACATTAGTCTCTCATATGACCCACCAAAAGGACAGAATGAAAAGTGTAAACACTAATGGAAATGGTAGAGCTCTCAGAGGCTTTCGGATTGCTTTGTAAAGAATCTCTCCCAGATTCGTTTTCGAGTCGACAGTGGCTTCGACCTTTGTGCCGACGGACTAATGAGTCAGTTCCAAATCCCTCTTCGGCGTGTTTGGACGCTTTTAGAGCTGTCAATATTGCTGCGTTGCCATTTTGACACAGTTGAATAATGGAAAGGGAGTTGATGGA
>NC_090732.1:127426408-127438908 GCF_036898095.1 Palaemon carinicauda | reverse complement strand
ATGGATGATTACGTAGATTGGACATTTTGCTTGACCATGACCTTGACCTTTGACCTTGACCTTTGACCTTGACCTTCCAAAATTTAATCATTTCCAGATTTTACATAACAGTTAATCCCTGTAATTTTCATTACTCTACGATTAGAATTGTTGCCAGGCTGTTCACAAACAAACAACACACACAAACAAACACACAAACAGGTGGTAAAATATAACCTCCTCCCAACTACGTTAGCGGAGGTAATAAGTGAAGTTTATTTAGGATATGGGTGTGTCAGTCTGAGTATCCTTAAGGGGAATAGGCCAAATTTCCCCCTTTTCTGTTTTGGTAGAATATTCAGTTATAATCAATGTAATCAAAGTTTTACTGTAGAATATATCTGTTTATATAAAGTTACAAGATTTCTTCTGCTTTCTCTTAGAAAAATTTAGTCTAGAATGTATTTGTTTATAAAAAATTACAGCTTTTCTTCTTTCTCAGAAAAAAAAAAATTACTCTGGATTGTTTATGTTTATAGAAAAATTATCACTTTTTCTACTTCTTTTTCTTAATTTTTTCATAGAATATTTCTGTTCATATAAAAATTACAACTTTTCTTCTTTCTCAGAAAAAAAAGCTCTAGGATATTTATATTTATATGACAAATACCACTTTCCTTCTCCTTTCTCTTGAAAAAATTAGCTCTAGAATATTTATGTTTATAATGAAAATACAACTTTTGTTCTTTCTCAGAAAAAAAAAAAACTACTCTGGAATATTTTTGTTTATAGGCAAATTACTGGTTTTCTTCTTCTTTCTCTTACACTTCTTGTTTTTCCTTTTAGATGTTTGAACTTGAAGCATTAAACGTTAAACGTGACCATCCCCTTGCTGCTGTTGCATGCTATTGCAACATGAATTAAACAAGTCTTATTCTTGAACACAGGTGTGGCTACGTCATAAAATGACCATCGATTATGAAAGTTGGACGAACTGCTTAAAACTGTGCAAATGGAAACAATATTGCTAAGAGGAAGAAACCTTCTCAATATTTTTTATACTCAATTTTCTAAATGTTTTTTTTTTTTTTTTTCATTAATTTAGGAATATTTCTCATTAATTGCCTCCGCCAACGAAATTGGAGGGAGGTTAGGTTTTAACCCCTGTTTGTTTGTTTATGTGTTTGTTTGTTCGTGAACCGCTTCCTAGCCAAAATTTTAATCGTAAAGTAATGAATATTGCAGGAATTAAATGCTTTATAAAAAGCTGGAAATAATCAAATTTTGGAATGTCAAGGTCACGGTCAAGCAAAATGTCCAATTTACGTCATCAGACGTAAGTTTGGACATCGTTATCACAGAGACTTCAAACTTGGTTTACATTTAAGTTTATGAAAATCCACACCAATTAATACATGTCAAGGTCAAAGGTCAAGGTCAAGATTTAGTAAGAAGTCGAGAAATAAGCTGCCACGTCGGAGGTCTGTGGTCTACTGAGTGCCCCTCCACTTAAATACTATATTTAACTTTAAATGTCTTTCTTACTTATTCAGTTACCATGAATTGAATTAAGAGGTAAAAATAAATAGCAAAAACACTTAACAAAAAACACCATCCTCACGACTAGTAATGTGTTTTTATATCTGTAATTATGTAGAAATGCATCTATTCCTTTCCATGAAATCACCAGCATCATCTTCTCTTACGCCTATTGACGCAAAGGTTCTCGTTTAGATTTCGCCAGTCGTCTCTATCTTCTTCACGCTTCATAATCCTTAGCCATGTAGGCCTTGGTCTTTTAACTCTTCCATGAAATAGCTGTCCCATATTCCGTACTTAATACAAATGTCCCAGAAAAATAATAGTAAGAATATACCAGTATTACCATACATTTTACTTCCATTTTTTATGTCATGAGGAAGCAGGCTATATATATGAGCAAAAAATATCCTAAGCTTAACAATGGGAAGTACAAAAATTAATAGGATCCTAAAGATTAAAAAAAATAGTAATGTCTTCACAATATATATATATATATATATATATATATATATATATATGTGTGTGTGTGTGTGTGTGTGTATGTTTGTATATATATATATATATATATATGTATATATATACATATATATATATATATATATATATATATATATATATATATATATATATATATAATAAATAACCAGAGAATCTTACCCTACATTTTACTTCCCTTGATTTCTGTCACGAGGAAACAGGCTATGAATTTTTCTTAGCAAAGCCATACTAAATATAACAAAGGGTAAAAAGGAAAATAACAGGAAAATAAAGATAAAAATTAAGAAATAAGTAACTCCTCGAGAGAAATAGAAAAAAAAATAAACCTTAATTTTTCACCAACAGTTTCGAAAATATATGATTCTCCTTCTGGCTATTGTGAAGGGATGTCCCAGTGCCTAAAGTACGTGAGTTGTTGACAGTCGCATCAGAATTATGCTGGCTTTTCTTTCCTCTTCGTTCTCCCCTCATAGGAATCCAGGAATGGTAGGAATCCTTGAATGTTAAAGAGGAGAAATCTTTCTGTATTCAAGTCTTGCTATAATAAATATTTTTTCCGTATGTAGCGTGATCTTCCTAATCGGATAGTTGAATCAGTAGAACTTCAAAAGTTCAAACTCGCAGCAAATGTTTTTATGTTGAAGAGGCTTACATAAGTCATATAGTTTACACTTGAAATATCTGTTTAAATGTTGTTAATGTTTTTAAAATATCTCATTTTAATTTTATAATACTTCTTATATCGTTTATTTGTTTCGTTATTTCCTTTCCTGACTGGGCTATTTTCCCCTGTTGGAGCCCTTGGGCTTATAGCATCTTGCTTTTTCAACTAGGGTTGTAGCTTAGCTAGTAATAATAATAATAATAATAATAATAATAATAATAATAATAATAATAATAATAATAATAATAATAATAATAATAATGTTGTTGTACTCATTTTTGAGTGGCAGTGGAAACTCTTCAAATGACTTTCTTCGTTCTATTGTTGTACGCATTTTTAGGCGTGAGTACTGGGCTCTTCAGTTTGAAGGTTTAAAGGCCGCTCATGAATGGCAGGGGAAAGGGACAGTGACATTGCCTTATTGAGCAGGATAATGGACTAGAGAGAGAGAGAGAGAGAGAGAGAGAGAGAGAGAGAGAGAGAGAGAGAGATCCCACTCCGATTAAACCGCTTATCCCTGTCCAATACATGAGAATTCCAAAGAGAAAGCAGGCAACTTAATGGAGCAATAAAGCCTTTCGTGGATTTCTCATTAAAGTCTAATGCATTTATCACGTTGCTAACTTCATCGAGAGATCATTGCCCAGAGAGAATGACATATCAGTTTCCATACATCTTTTGGAAATCAATATCAATAATTATTGTGAATATTATAGATTTAAGTACGAATATTGAATTATAATAAGATTTTGACTTCTGAGCAAATGGATCATGGTGAGAAAACTTCTAAAAAGCAAAATAAACTTAATAAAGGATGAAACCTGAAAATAAATATTGCTGACAAAATAGATATCTTCCACTAATATCCAGAGTTTAACAGTCAAACTCTATTTTCTTGAAATTCTCAAGATTAACAGGCAATTTTTTTTATTTCTTTTTTTTTTCTTTGAATAACCCCAACACTGTTGCGCATAATGGAATGACTGGCAGAAAATCTATGAAGATTGATTCTGTCTAAATGCTAGGTGTCATGACCTGATCAAACTGGAAAAGCAAATTAGAAAGGAGGCTTTGATGGGGGGTAGGGGGGGGGGTAGGGGTGGAAAGGTGGTCAGAAAGCAAGAATGATGATTAGTATTCAGAAAATCAGGATAGATTTTACATTGAAATCAGATTATGAGACAAATACTAAATTTCAATCCTGAATTTAACTATAAAATAAAGATCCTAAATATTGTGACTAGCATATTCCTATATATATACATATACATATATATATATGTATATATATATATATATATATATATATATATATATATATATATATATACATATATATATATGTATATATATAAAAATATATGTATATATATATATATATATATATTTATATATATATATATATTTATATATATATATATATATATATATATATATATATATATATATATATATGTATGTATATATATATATATATATATATATATATATATAGATATATGTATATACATATATATATATATATATATATATATATATATATATATATATATATATATATAAATATAATCAATTAATTTCTATTTGAAACAGCCGCTACTACTTGGCATTGGATGTTGAATAGAATACTTTAATCCCCAAAAAAACTATTTTACAATTTAAATTGAACAATGGCATGTATGACAGATATCAAAATTTCTCTAAACTCAACATCTCAAAGGTATTGAGATCTAAAATATATATATTGTATATGCAATATGTATATTAGTCTCCAATTGCGGTTACATAATTTATATAACAATTCAGCGTTTATAATGGCTAAGCCAAAGGAATTATATCATGAATTAGCATGGGTTTGATGTTAAATACAAAGGCACCATCACATGTCCAACATAACAGAAACAATTATTAAGAATATTAAGATTATTTTGAACCACCATCAATATGGAAATGGGAATTAGCTATGCCTTTCTCCAAGGAGAGCAGCAAGCCTCAAGCAGTCGATCTCAGTGTCTGTAACTTCAAATGCCCAACAAGTAATTAGATGAAGGCCTCTTCTGTTCTGTAACTTCTCTGTGCCAAAGCGAGGATCCCTTCTGTCCTTGTGTCTTCGAGGCTACTGTATAGTTTGAGAAACTGACCAAACTCTCTGAATCAAGTGATTGGCCTTAATTGGAAACACGTAACCAAACAATGAGCTCACTGAACTCTGTTCACTTTCATTTGTGTTTGCTCGTGTCTCGCAGTATCGTTTACTACCTCTGGCAAGGTTATATTTTTTTACCTGGTTTAATTATTCATCTATTTCTTTGTCTGTTAAAAGGATTACGACAAAACGCCAAATTATATTGTCACTAAATTTTAACAACAGATAGGTATTATTTAAGAGAAAACCCCATTGAATTTTGGAAGTGATCCGGATCAAAAGAGTGATTCTGATTATTATTATTATTATTATACAGTAGATTCATTCACTGGCAATAAATGAAAATTGGGAAGCTTTGTCCGTAGACTTCAGCAAAATGTTGATAATCTTCATTGGTGGAGGTCTCGAATATCCCAATGAGGAAAGGAAATAAGGAAATAAATAACCGATATAAGAAGTAATTAACAATGAAAATATAAAATACTTAAAAGCATTAACAACATTAAAAAGATATTTCATAAATAAACTGTAAAAGGATTTATGTCAGACTAGAATAAAAAGAAAGCAGGAGAAAATTTCCTTTTCAATTTCCCAACAAGGGTCCGCTGTTGCTCGCCATTTCTTACCACTCTTGCTGGTAACACTTCCTCAGAGGTGAAATGAAAATTCAGCACCCATAATAGGTTGAGGAGATGCGCAGGGTTCAATGTTAAAACGTTACCTGGAGTTTACAGCTTTGTTTTTCTATTCAGTTGGTAAACATTTCCAATGCTCTCGGTTTTCGTTTCATTTGGAGGCTTAATGGTACACTGAAGTTTTGCTTCGTATACAATGCTCTAGTTTCTGTTCTTCATTTTACTAGAAATCCTCTTATTCATTTGTTGGAAGTAATATTCCTTTTATTGCTTTTGAAAGCTCTTGTTAGAAATTCTATCTTTCGTAGGACTTCAATGATTTTGGATTTAGCATCAGTCAATATATACTATGTATTTCACCTCTTAATGTAGGTCCTTTTAGTAGGTAGTAACTTAGCCAGGGCACCAGCCACCCATTGATATACTACTGCTAGAGAGTTAGTGGGTCCTTTGACTGGTCATAAAGTACTGCACTGGATCCTTCTCTTTGGTTACGGTTCATTTTCCCGTTGCCTACACATACACCGTAGTTTGGTCTATTTTTTATATATTCTCCTCTGTCCTCATATACCTTAAAACACCGAGATTACCAAACAATTCTTCTCTCAAGGGGTTAACTACAGCACTGTAATTGTTCAGTGGCTACTTTCCTCTTGGTAAGAGTAGAAAAGACTCTTTAGCTATGGTAAGCAGCTTTTCTAGGAAAAAGGACACTCGAAAATCATTGTTCTCTAGTCTTGGGTAGTGCCATAACCTCTGTAACCTGGTCTTCCACCATATGTATATAAACCATGATTTCTAAAGAAAGCAATATTAATTCTACCTGCATACGATTTATACTTCATTATCAAGTTTTGATTTCCCCAAAGGTTTCCGAACAGAGAGATCTTCAACTTGAGTTTCTCCAGACTAAATTTCTTCAATAATTGGTTCCTCAGATTCGTGACTGTGAGACATTCGCGAAAGTTTCTTCAAGTGAAATAATCTTGAAGGAGGCTCGCGAAAGTTTTCTTCAAGTGAAATAATCTGCAAGGAGACTTTCGATATTTCAGAGGAGATTAAAATCATAAGGAGTTTCTCGTTACTGACGAATTATGAGTTTAATTCAGAGTTGAATGATCGTGTATAGTTTAAAGTTTATATATGAAATACGTTTTCATGTTGTTAATGTTCTTAGAATATTTTATTTCAATTTGTTTATTACTTCTTATATCGTTTATTTATTTCCTTATTTTGTTTCCTCACTGAGCTATTTTTCTCTGTTGAAGCCCTTGGGCTTATAGCATCTTGCTTTTCTAACTAGGGTTGTAGCCTAACTAGTAATAATAATAATAATAATAATAATAATAATAATAATAATAATAACAACAACAAAAACAACAACAACAACAACAACAATAATAATAATAATAATAATAATGCTTTTTACATACATACATACATACATACATTCATACATACATACATACATACATACATACATACATATACCCCAAAAATCTTGATAAAGAGAATTGTTTTGAAAACTGTATGGGTGGTAAACGGAAATGAGCAAAGGGAGGGACTTTGAAGTAGTCGGATGTAGAGGGTAAGTGTAAGGGGAGAATATACGTGAAAATAAATCCTGTTCGAAATGTAACATTTTGTTTCATGAAATAATGTGAAATTTTAAAATGTGACACATTGCTTGTCTCTCTATTTCATTTCATAAGGGGGTGGAGTGAATACTTTTTATAAAAGGAGGAGAGAGAGAGAGAGAGAGAGAGAGAGAGAGAGAGAGAGAGGAGAGAGAGAGAGAGAGAGAGAGAGAGAGAGAGAGAGTTTCCATTTTATTCCATAAATGGTAAAGGGAAAACCTTGTTTTGGGGTCCTTTCACTGGCCAGACAGTACTACTTAGGACCCTTCTCTCTGGTTACACAGACACCGAATAGTCTGGCCTATTCTTTACAGATTCTCCTCTGTCCTCATACACCTAACAACACCGAGATTACTAAACAATTCTTCTTCACCCAAGGGGTTAACTACTGCACTGTAATTGCCCAGTGGCTACTTTCCTTTTGGTAAGGGTAGAAGAGACTCTTCAGCTATGGTAAGCAGCTTCTAGGAGAAGGACACTCCAAAATCAAACCATTGTTCTCTAGTCTTCGGTACTGACATAGCCTCTGTACCATGGTCTTCCACTGTCTTGGGTTAGAGTTCTCTTGCTTGAGAGTACACTCGGGCACACTGTTCTATCTAGTTTCTCTTCCTCTTGTTTTGTTAAAGGTTTTATAGTTTATATAGGAAATATTTATTTTAATGTTGTTACTATTCTTAAAATATTTTAATTTTCCTCATTTCCTTTCCTCACTGGGTTCTTTTCCCTGCTGGGGCCCCTGGGCTTATAGTATCCTGCTTTATCAACTAGGATTGCAGCTTAGCATTTAGAGAGGAGGAGGAGGAAGAGAGAGAGAGAGAGAGAGAGAGACAGAGAGAGAGAGAGGAGTTCACTGTGAGGTTATTTGAAACTGTTTTGAAATTAGGATAATCTAAAACAGATCTATGATAAAAAAAACGTCGTTAAATTAGAATAATGAAAAGGATATCAAAGCGTACCCAATGAAAAATTTCTGATAACCCCAAATATGGGACTTGTCAAGAGTTGATTAATATTATCATATTATAAAACGAAGAAATATGGTACAGAGTTGGCGTTATTATTAAACCAAAAACATTTTGGTGACATCTGTGTTAGGCAACAAGCAGATTAAAAATGTTAGGGGTGGTCTAACACTAAATAAACAAGAATATCCTTTATAAAACGAATCAAAGAGACGTAAATTAATTCGACTTTGTTATTATTTATTACAATTCAATGTCCTTACATCATATTCCAAGTTTAGTAATTACCAATACTATTATTATAATAATAATAATAATTATTATTATCATTATTATTATTATTATTATTATTATTATTATAAATATTAATATTATTAATATTAATAATATTGAAATTATGATATTAATTTTTCTTACTTGCCATACAAAATACTTGCAGAATTAGTACATTACAACATAACATCATCATCTCATCCTAGGCATATTATTATTATTATTTATATTATTATATTATTATTATTATTACTTGCTAAGCTACAACCCTAATTGGAAAAGCAGTATGCTATAAGCCCGAGGGCTACAACAGGAAAATAGCCCAGTGAAGAAAGGAAATAATGAAACTATGGAAGAAAATTAATCTTAAGAACATTTTAAGAACAATAACAATATTAAAATAAATCTTTCATTCATAAACTATAAAAACTTTAAAAGCTGTTTGATAATGTCGATGTTGTTAGATGTATGAGGGACAGAGAAGAATATGGAAGGAATAGGCCAGACTACTCGGTGTATATGTAGGAAAAAGGAAAATGGGGGCGTAAACCAGAGAGAAGGATCCAATGTAATACTGTGTGGCGAGTCAAAGAATCCAATAACTCTAGCGGTAGTATTTCAATGGGTAGTTGGTGCCCTGGCCAATCTGCTACCTACGCAAAGGGCCTCGGTTAGATTAAGCAGATGAGGAACTTGGTGGAGTAACGAGAACTCTGGGTGTGGCAGCAGGGTGACGGATTGCGTTTAAGGCGATAGACAAGATGTCCCTTCGGCTTCTATTCTCGCTGCCTGGCGTATGATCTAACTGGATATTTTTTTTTTCTGATAACACCATAACAGCATAAAACAAATTTAATATTGAAGAGATGTAAAATTATTATATTATAATGTAAAATTCGCAATAATGTCGAAAAATGGACTGACATTATTATAAACATTATCGTTCATGTATCATTAAAAATGGCAATCAATATTTTCTTATTATAAAATGAAAATATTGTAAAAATTACCAGAAATAGAAGGACGTTATTATAAAAAATTTTCGTTCATGTATTATCAAAAATGACATACAAATTTTTTCTTATTATAAAATGAAGATTTTGTAAAAATGACCAGAAATGGAAGGACATTATTAAAACATTGTCGTTCATATATAATCAAAAATGAAAATTATTTTTTTTCTTATTATAAAATAAAAATTTCGTTAAAAATGACAAGGAATAGAAGGACGTTATTATAAGAATTTTCGTTCCAATCGATTTTTTCTTTTTTCAAATATTCAACTTTTATGGCTACCGAAATGAAATGAAAATTCCTTTATAATATTGACCTAAATTTCTTAATAATTATTTCATAAATAAACAACATAAAAATCAGACCAAAGATTATCAAACTCACGGTACCATTGAAAATTAGATTAAGTTTTCGGATCGTATTATATCAATTAGGACACTTTTTGATTATCTCGTATCTGATGCGACTCAGAGGAAAACAGCTTTCATTTCCTTTTGTAGAATCGTCAGAAGAATAATTTGATTTTGCCAGTGACCTCCTTATCTCTCTCTCTCTCTCTCTCTCTCTCTCTCTCCTCTCTCTCTCTATGCAGAAGGATTAGATTTATCCCCTGACTCCATATTCTCTCTCTCTCTCTCTCTCTCTCTCTCTCTCTCTCTCTCCTCTCTCTCTCTCTCTCTCTCTCTCTCTCTCTCTATGCAGAATGATTAGATTTATCAACTGACTCCATATTCTCTCTCTCTCTCTCTCTCTCTCTCTCTCTCTCTGTCTGATATTCCTGTGTGTACTCTGAGAAAAAAGCAGAATAACAGGATTTTTCCAGTAACGCCCCATTCTCTCTCTCTCTCTCTCTCTCTCTCTCTCTCTCTCTCTCTCTCTCTCTCTCTCTCTCTATGCAGAAGGATTAGATTTATCCCCTGACTCCATATTCTCTCTCTCTCTCTCTCTCTCTCTCTCTCTCTCTCTCTCTCTCTCTCTCTCTCTCTCTCCTCTCTCTCTCTCTCTCTATGCAGAATGATTAGATTTATCAACTGACTCCATATTCTCTCTCTCTCTCTCTCTCATCTCTCTCTCTCTCTCTCTCTCTCTCTCTCTCTCTCTCTCTCTCTTTGCAGTTATTAGATTTATCCACTGACTCCATATTCTCTGTCTCTGTCTCTGTCTCTCTCTCTCTCTCTCTCTCTCTCTCTCTCTCTCTCTCTCTCTCTCTCTCCTCTCTCTCTCTCTCTCTCTATGCAGAATGATTAGATTTATCAACTGACTCCATATTCTCTCTCTCTCTCTCTCCTCTCTCTCTCTCTCTCTCTCTCTCTCTCTCTCTCTCTCTCTGCAGAGTTATTAGATTTATCCACTGACTCCATATTCTCTGTCTCTGTCTCTGTCTCTGTCTGTCTCTCTCTCTCTCTCTCTCTCTCTCTCTCTCTCTCTCTCTCTCTCTCTCTCTCTCCCATGGCTATTTTGCAGGAGAGCACGAGGGTTATAAAATCATGGAATGAAATTAGTTTTGTTTGAGCCAACACGGAATTTACATAGTAAATATGTCAGTTTATAGGGGGAAAGAAAATAGGAAAATGTGTTTTCAGACATCAAGGAAATTGAATTCTAGTCATGAGAGAGAGAGAGAGAGAGAGAGAGAGAGAGAGAGAGAGAGAGAGGAGAGAGAGAGAGAGAGAGAGAAAGCATTTAATTAAGATAGACGAGCATATAACGTTGCAGATTTTCTTTGAGTTATTTCTTCAAATTTGAAAAAAAATTCTTAAAATATCCAGAGTTGAATTTATATCTAAACAGGTTTTGACAGAGAAGCAATATTGTTAACAAGTGTGAATATCGAAAGACATTAATAGTATGAATAATAATCACAAATAAGAATAGATCGAAAATAGTTATTCTGGATCACACAATTTCCAGATTTTGTCATAATATTTACGTTGTTAACAGTCATTTTCGTTGCCAGACGAAAGATTATCCCCTTTTGGGAGCTTCTTTATAGGGTAAAAAAGCAAATCGAGCTTATACTCCGAGAATTTATAGATATCAGCCAGAGCTACCACTGACATCGTTACTTATAAGCAAATTCTTTATTTTTTATGTTTATATATTATAATTTCCCGTACAATACGCTGGGGCGCCGGCAACGCAGGAGTACCGAAGGAAAGTTTCTTGAGGTATAACCTTGGTTAGTGCTTGAATGGTTGTGTAGAAATTATTAAGTTAAATTGTTCTCTGGGTGAACGTTTCATTTACCGTATTATTGTGCTTATTAAGCAGTTTTTGGGCTTTAAATACTATATCAATGTACTGAAGATGAAGGCCTATATTGAAAGTTCGCTGATTTCAGAAGCAAATAATGCTTTTCACGTAACAAGAGTTGGTGATGATTTTGCGTAAACGTGTAGTGGAATCAGTTGATCATGAGACGTTCAAAACAGTGCCATGACCCAGCGAAAACGTTTCATATACCAGCAAACGTTTTGCTTTCTATTTCATAAAAACAAATGTTCTGAAAACACATGATTTACTTTTATATTATCTGATGATGATGATTTGCCTCCTGAAGTTGAGAACAGTGACTAAATTTAGCCTCATGAAGCTGAACACAGTGTTCAGATGAAGAAAAAAATTCTTAAATAAGCTAAACGAAGAAATATGTTCGTGGAAAATTATATCAGTAAGTAGGAGCAGAGTTTATGCGGTGAGAAGGATAATGGTGAAATTAGATTCGTATAAAAAAAAAGAAAAAAAATGGTGAGCAAACGTGAAGTGATGTTGACAAAATAGTTGAATTGGATTTTGTTAGACGAATGTTAACGTCGTCATGGTTGTGAAGTGTGTATGTGAATTGCGTTAGTTGAAAAATTGTGAAAATAAAAATATAGATAAGTATGTGTAGCAATAGTAGCATTTGTGTATCAAAATGTACTCGATGGTGAGGATTGTCAGCAATGAACAACGCAATAAGCGTATTGAGTGGGAAATCCCTTGGTATGTCTACTTCTGTGGTACAATTTATATATTGAAAAGCTTGTTGGAAATTCAATTGAAAAGCTTGTTGGAAATTCAATTGAAAAGCTTGTTGAAAATTCAATAAAAAATCTTACTGCAAATTCAATTGAAAAGCTTGCCGAAAAATAAATTGAAAAGTTT
>NC_090732.1:127419374-127425908 GCF_036898095.1 Palaemon carinicauda | reverse complement strand
CAGATCACGTATTGTTCATATACTGTTAAATCGTCACTGTTGTAAGATTGTTTGAATAAGAAAGTCTTCAGTGTCCTCTTGAAAGCCTTAATTTCTTCAATCATTCGAATGTTTCGTGGGAGCTTGTTATATAGTCTCGGGGCTTCATATTTAAAGACACTGGAGCCCACAGTAGACATATATCTAGGTTCTAACAGTTTGAAGCCATCTGTAACTCTGCTCTTGTCGACACGATTTGTTGGCTGCGCAATATGTAGCAATTCTCTTATGTATTTTGGACGACCGGTTCTGATAACTTAGTGGGTTATTGTACACTTAGATTCAAAAGTCCGTCGACACTCAAGGGGAATCGTTCGTCAGAGGTCTCTAGTGTTACCATGACAAAACAAAGGAAGAGTTGGTCTTCTTACTACCTTCAAGGAAATGGGCGGAGACTTGTCCAACCTCAGCGAACGCTTAGAAATATTAAAAATCGAGTTGCCATATTTCATTCTGTGGTTTCATTTGTCTCTCAAATATTCACTACAAAAACATAAAACACACACGCACACACACACACACACACATATATATATATATATATATGTGTGTGTGTGTGTGTATATATATATATATATATATATAATTATTTTTACTATTCTTTTGAGGAGCCCAGTAGACACTTTCAATGGATGGGTAAGTTGCGGGGGGGGGGGGTGTTTGGTAAAAGGGGGGGGGGGGGATTACTCCTCCCCCGGGAAGTACGACACTGAAGAATTTGAGGAAACAAGGAAGTTATTTGTATTTTAGAGGTTGTGGAAAGAGGTTAAGGAATTCTTGATACAACTTGTAAAATATTGTATCATTGCCTCAATCTAATTTGATAACCGTTAATGTTCCATGAAATATTGCTAACCTAATTCATAATTAGTTCATTGTAGTAGCTAGTAACAACCGAATAAATAGCTTTTGTTGTTCTAAGGTTGATTAGTAACCAAAGTTAACTATTAACTTCGCATAATAAATATCTGTCATCGAAACAGTAAATACTGATGACTGCATAGCACTTTGAATACAATCAGAATTTAGTTTATTGAATCGAAAAGGAGTTGTATTGCGGGTAAATGAAACCACTGTTACATTCTAGCAAAACCTTTGAGAAATTTGCTTTATTGATAAATCATATATAAAAGTCTCTTGCCCTCAGAACGACATGAACCCAAAATTATTTCCTACACTAATACCTTGGCTGTAAGTTGTCACTGATTATGTAATTACTAGTAGCTTTATCTTCAGAAAATTACGTAGCTTGATTACGCTAACTTCCAATAATCGTGATTCAAATAGGCGTAAGTCTCCATGATCAAGTTCCTATTTGTGTTCCTTTCATTCATTCTTTATTCATTCGTTTATTAAACATCCTCGGTATTTCTAAAAAAATTTGCCTTTTTCGCTGGTATACATCTAAGGCTGTCAATTTTAGTTCCTAGTTTCTCACTATCCCTCCAGAAAAGAAATCTCTCCTGAGCGGCAGCTAGAAACACCTTCACTTGACCATTCCAACCTTGAACCTTACGAAAATTGTGTGAAGCCAAGACGAGATATTCCTTAGCTGGATTAGAAAATAAGGCATTTTGAGCACTATTTCACTCACATTTTTTATACAATTTCAATCACATTCCTTATAATTATTCCAGTTAACGAAAATATCTTGGTTGATTTTAAAGCAAACGGGTTGATTATCCTACAGAGTACTTTCGTAATGAGCATATCAATTGGAAAACTTGTGGTATGTGGAGGTCTACAGAACATAATGATCTATAGTAACTAAATAGTATAACTTCGAGCCGGACAAATGTTGGTATAAGGATTCTTTCTAACGAATCCTTCAAACACTCATAAGACAACGACTCCCTAATTAAAGCTATTATTGTTCCAAAATCTACCATTATGTGGATGAGCATTTAAGTCCAACAAAATGATTCCGTTATCTCTACTCGGAGATAACTACTGTATCTCCAATTTTGCCATAGGGCCTCAGTAATTATCAAGCAAATTAAAGCTCTTGTAATAAAGATTGAATAACACAGCAAAGATTTTACAGAATATATTTAAAATTCTACAGTAGTTTTAAATGTCAAAACTTTTATGAATAAAGGGCAAGTGGGTTGCGAACTAAAGACTGAGATGGCACATCCCCTTGAATCTGAATGACTTGGGAAATATGTTTCAGTAAAGTATCCTTATGTATTCCAAAATGTTCCTATCTATGAATATCTAAAGACCTATGAAAGTCTTAAGCAATCAATTTAGCATTCTAACTACAATCATTTTTATTGGAAACATTGCAATATCAAGCGAAAATTTCTCCTGATATGCATGAATGTCTAGAAATCAATTTATATGGTGACCAATTACTACATTCACTACTGTAATCTCTCTCTCTCTCTCTCTCTCTCTCTCTCTCTCTCTCTCTCTCTCTCTCTCTCTCTCTCTGAATGTCCTCAAGGCTCGTATAACTCATATATGGCGTTTTTATGAATACTTTACAGCATCGAGCCATAAATGAAACTGGAACAAGACTAATGTCGGATCCCCGAACAATATAATGTAGCTGTTAACGGAAGGAATTGTTAAGTTATGCCACTACATTAATTTCTACATGCTTATACAGATTCTATATATATATATGTATATGTATATGTATATGTATATGTATATGTATATGTATATGTATATGTATATGTATATGTATATGTATATGTATATGTATATATATATATATATGTATATATATATATATATATATATATATATATATATATATATATATATAATGTGTGCGTGTTTTGTGTATTTGTATTGAATAGTTGAGATGTCAAATGATACCACAGCATAAAATATGGCCACAAGATTTGTAATATTTTCCAGCGTTCGCTGAGCTTGGACAAGGCTCCGCCTATTTCCTAAGAAGTAGTAAGAAATGCAACTCTTTATTAGTTTTGTCATGGTAACACTAGAGACCTCTGACGAGCGATTCTCCCTGAGCGTCGACGGACTTTTGAATCTAAGTGTACATATCTTAAATTCAATTCTCACTTTAATCGGCAGCCAGTGTAAATCGATTATTATAGGGGTGATCCTTTCTCTAGGAGGGACACCTTTTATGTCTTGCTCCACAATTTGTTTTGTAATTTCTTAAGTTGCACTTTTGATAAATTGTAATATAGTTGCAGTTGTCAATCCTGGTAATAACACAGTTTATCACAAGTTTCTTTATAGAATTTTCGTCCCGGTACTTCTTTAAAAACGCAATAATATTTCTTAGATGATAACCATTGGGCATTTAGAGGCAGGTTAGTCAAGAAATACACCAAGATCTCGAACTTTACTAGATATCGGCACCGAGTCATTATTTATGTTCATTTGAATATCACCCAAGTTTCTCACGCTTTCTCTTACCCACTACCATGAATTCAGTTTTGTTCTCATTAAATTTTAGTTGTTTAAATGTCATACATTCTCTATCAAGGATTCGGTTTAGAGTTTCAGTAGTGTCATCTATATAATTTATGGAGAGGTAAAATTGTATCATCTGCAAATAGTTTGAACTTCAAGCCGCTTTGTAGTATTTTCGATAGACCAATAGTATACATGCAGAATAAGACTGGGCCAAGTACACTCCTCTAGGGTACCCCTCTGTTTAAGGGTTCATATGATGAATAAGAGTTTCCAATTTGTACACAGTAATTTCTACCAACTAAGTAGTCTTTTAGGTTTAGGCTTGATCTTCAACGCCGATGGACCGTAGATCATTTAAGTAGCAGTTCATGCACAACTGAATCAAAAGCAGCACTGAGATCGAGCAGTATTAGAATACCACATTTGTTTTCATCCATTTCCAGCATATCATTTACAGAGCAGATGGCTGTCTCCGTAGAGTATAGTTTTCTGTAAGCAGAGTGGTTGTCGGGCAAAACTTTTATAACTTCTAAATGCCTGACCAGTTGTTCAAGAATTACATATTCAAGCACTTTTGAAACAAAGCATAGATTCGAAATAGGTCTATATGAGCTTAATTCATGGTAGTCCGGTGCATTTTTTTCAGAACTGGTGTGACTGTAGCCATTTTCTCATTTAAGAAACTTGCATTCATCAATGCTTGCATTTGCTATTCTCATTATTATTAATGCTAGACTAGAAAAGTTTCTCTCTCCAATCACTTCAGATATTGGCATAGGATCGATCGTGCAGTTTGTTTTCTTTGCTTTCTTGATCATTCTGGTGATATCTTTTGTTACATTGTTAAATCTTATTAATTTTGTCTGTGTGCCTGGTGTCTCGTTAATCTGATGTTGAGTATTTACAAGTGAACTGGTTATATTTTCAATTTTGTTTTTAAAGAATACTAGAAAATTATTTGCTAGTTCGTGGTCACTGTATCCATCCGGTAGCTTCTTTTCTTTTACATTTCCCGTTATACCATTCAGGAGACGATATAACTTATTTATGTCCGTTGCTGCTTCGAGGATCTTTCTTTTATAGTACTCAGTCTTTTTCCTTCTTAATAGGTATTCATATTGACACGCAGCAGTTTTGTATTCTACCCAAGTACTTTAATTTTTTACCCTATTCCACTTTCATTCTATTATTTTTTTTTTTTTACCAAGGAGATTGGTCTTTTACAGTTTAGTCTTTTCCATCGCCACATGGTATCATATTCACTTTTACTCACTTTATTAAAAGTGGTCGTAAGACAGTTAACACACTTAACTCCTAACAGACATTGGTTATCATGATCACAGGGAATGTTGATATCATCATTTATTTTCTTTGCAACTTCTTCAATAAATACGGTAGGAGAAAAATATAAATTGTCTAAAGTTTATTTTCTTTACTAATGCATGTTTCTGTAGAGGTAGACTAAACGTAATAAGTTTGTGTACTGGGGAGATAGTACATTAATCTTCAACTTTTATATCAGATACAATATTATTCATGTCATCACTTAAAAATAAGTCTAACGTATGCCCAGTTAAAGTAGTTGTACAGTCGACTTTATTCACTAGCCGATATGATTCTAATAACTCTGAATCAAAGCATTTGCTACATGATCTTCATCATTGTACACATTGCATATCATTATTTAGTTTTCCGATTTTTGTCGTTTCAGTGTCAGCCACCAATGTCTGAATTTTGTTTGCCGCCTCTTCTGATCAGTTTGTTTGCAGTTTATAACAACATTTCCATTCGTAGTTGACCTCGTGTTAAGTATAGGAATGTCTTTAAGTGCCTGTTCAACCTCTCGTTTTCTTTTAGTAATTTTAGTTGTTGTATTAGTTAATTTAAATATCAACAGATTTTTTTTCCTTAACTTTGTCAGCAAATGTCTGTTTCTCCGGTTTTGGGTCTATCAATGTTTGAAATGTTGCTTTAATTGATTCCATATTCATGGCAAGTGAGGTCGGTAGTCTGGGTGGAATTTGCTGCGTCTGGGCTAAGGTCCGAAAGTTTGTTTTCCAAGTCATCTATATTCACATCATTTTCATTCAGAGCCAGATCTCTCACGTTCACATCTTCCTTTAATTTCGATATTACTAAATTGTTTTGTCTGGCTTCCCGTACGCAGTATGGGCATAACCAATCTAGGTTATTCCGTTCATTATCAGTGATGCCTATCACTATATGCACACATTTCTTATGGTAGTCTATTACATTCACATCCTCTCCGTTTTTCATTTCTCCCTCCGTGTTTTTACATATGAGGCAGAAATAATTAGGAGCAGACATAATGTACTGTTTCTTATCACTTAGGGTTCTCCTTAAGATTAACTAATATCTTTTCAATAATATTCTAAGAGAGAAACAGAAAGCTAAAACATGACATAGGGCGTGTATAACTGAGCTCTGCACACATCCACACTCCAACGCACACTCTCATTGTTACTCAAGTGATGAGAAGGATTGAAAACCATAAAATCGAAGCGAATTGGGAATCAAGCCATTTTCTCATGGGAGATAGATTACTTTTGTACAAGTTAGGAAATAAGCCTGGGTATTCAACTCTATGGCTCAAAACCCGTGCGATGTGCATATGAATCACCAGTTTATATAAGAGAACTTTAACAGTTGAAGTTTTCTTTGTCAATCACTGTCACAATAATGATAAAAACAAGCCAAAATCTGTCCGTCTTTATAGATAGTTTTCTACCAAAGTCCCTCTCGAGAAATAGTTTAAGCAATTTTCTGTATGTTTTACCATTAACGTGCATTTAAATTTCTATCCTAAATTTTGAAAGAAATAATGTTTCCAGGAACATTAGTCATGATGAAAGTGTGGAATTTTTCAGTCAAAAGTGGGAGCAGGAGAAAGCCTTGCAGTACCTCTCGGAAATCATGCCCTTACGCCCTATTGATTTTGATTCCATGGTGCATCTAATCACCCTCTGTGGCACCCTCAATATACCACCGCCGCCGCCGGGTACCTCATATCAAGAAGGTAAAGTAATTTTAAGACTCACTCTCTCTCTCTCTCTCTCTCTCTCTCTCTCTCTC
>NC_090732.1:127374374-127414374 GCF_036898095.1 Palaemon carinicauda | reverse complement strand
TGTCTCATATGATATTCTGGAAATGATGCACGAGAATGCATGTCGTATCTTGATATTACTCGAACTTTAAGTTCTTCTTTTGATACAGTTGTGCAAGAACTGCTGCTAAATGACTTACTGTCCATCGGTATTGAAGTTCAAGCCTTTGAGTATCGAAGACTACTTGGCTTATAGAAACTACTGTCTACAAATTGGAAATTCATATTCATCATATAAAACATTAAACAGAGGGTTATCCAAGGTGAGTGATAGTCCCAATCTTATTTTGTATCTACTGTATACCAACGGACTTTAAAAGGTACTACAGAGGCATGGAGTGAAGTTTAAACTATTTGCATACAATACACAATTTTATTTATCCATAAATGGCATTGGTAATACTGCTGAAACTTTAAAAATCAATTCTTACCAGTGGTAGGGAATGTATGACAGTTAAACAACTAGAACTAAAGGGAAATAAAACGGAGTTTAAGGTGATTGGAAGGAAAAACTGCTTAAGAAACTTGTGCGACATCCAAAAAGATATTAATAACAATACGATCCCGTTATCTAGTAAAGTTCGTGAATTCGAAACAGAAGTAACAGCTCAGCGCTGCCAGAGTTTTCTTGGCCACCTTTCCTCACTGGAGAAGCTAGTTAATCACAGGCTCCACCAGAGATCACTTCAGTGGTGTCTGAAGGATCACTGGTCAGCTGCCAGGGATCTCCCTTTCCGTTTTGTTTTGATAGGGCAGGAGGCTCGGGCTGGTCTGGTCTGGCCTGTTTGCCACACGGCAAAACAGGAAACTTACATAATTTGCTCTCCCAATTCAGACCCATGGTCTGTGTTCAAAGACAACTTCCAACACCCATGGAATCACCTGGACGTGTACAGTATGAGTTTCCTCAGTTCATCAACAGGGTGTTAGTTTGGTCAGGACTTAGAATGATCCTGTGTGGCTCCCAGATGGCCCTATGCTGAGAGGTGTCCTGATCTGTTAATCTTCTAGTCGAGATACAGAGAAAACTACCCCAATAGTTGATGCTCCTCTATCAGCTGTACCTTCAGATGTACCTCTAGTCAGTAAAATCATTGTATGTTCATAGATGGAGACTATTCAGCAATTTTTTTTCGAGCGAAAAGCTTTTCGTGAGGTATTGCACAGGAGATGCCTGGGTACCTGCGTTGGTTCTCTGCAGCTCTCTACTAAGGGAAGTGGGCCATCCTCTGTGATTGGTGTTATAGAAGCGATACTTCTCCAGTTGGAGCAACTCTAGCATAGGTCGCGGCTTTCATCATCTTCCTTTTTTCGAGAGAGCCTCTCAGTTGTGCCAGTCAAAAAGGCTACAGCTTAGCCTTGTGCATGGTCTACTGCCTAAGGGTATAAATCTCTCTTCCTCTTGGGAGTTGTCTATGCTCACGAGGAGCTTTAAGCAGTTATGCCTAGCCCAGGATATCAGGCCCCTGGAGTGAGATAGGACCCTCGTCCTCAAAGCTCTTATGTGTACCCTGTATGAGCCTTTGAGGAGGTAATCAGACAGACATCTGACTCTGAAAGACTGTCTCTCCAGCCTTAGCATCGGCGAAGAGAGTAGGCGAGTTGCACGGTTTCTCTTTCTTAGTCCCAATGCTGAGAGGTGGAAGGAATTTGTGGCAAAAACTCAGAACCCATCAGCACATAACCAAGATTCGAGACTTTCTCCGTCCGCTCTCTACATGAAACCTTGGGTGGTGATCGAGAGGAGATGCTTTTGTGTCCTATGAGGGTTCTGTGGTGCTGTCTGAAAAGTACCCGTCACCTCAGATCTACGTGTCGGAGACTTTTTGTTAGCACTGGCATGACCAAGAAATGGGTCTCAAGGAACGTATTCTCTCTCTGGCCTCGTGAGACAATCTGTAAAGCATGTGCATCAGACGCTGAGAAGTTCGAGATACCAGCTAGGACAAGGCCTCATGAAGTCAGGGGTATTGACCTTTACGTAGCTTTCATAAGAAACCAGTCTGTGGACAAAGTACTGAAGGCTTGAGTCTGGAAACGACAGACCACCTTCATGGCTTCTCATTAAGGAGAGTATACCCACAAGTCCCTTTACATCTTCGTGTTCGCTCCTGTAGTGGTTGCTCAAGTAATTGTGTTAAAAGCCAAAATCCTACATGGGGGAAGAAACATCTATTTTATGGTAACTTGTAGATGTAAGCTCCTGGAGTAGCTGCTCAAGTAGCTGTATTAAAAAGCTAGACTCACACATGGGGGAAGGAATCATCTTGTCTATGGTAACTTGTAGATGTAAGTCTCCAATGAATGGTAGAATGACTGGCTTTTCTCCTTCCTATTTCTGTCCCTCCTCTCAGGGAAAGCAGTCGAAATTTTATGTGCTGAATCGTACCTACTGTTGATAAGTTACACTTCCAAGCTCCATTCTATACCCATAAAGAAGTATCTCCCACATCCTCCCTAAACGAGGGGAGGATGGTGGAATCTATACCAACCCATTGACCATCATACTCGGTTCCAAACTGATATCCCCTTCGGATGACGGGTTTCATCATTTGACCGAGTCTATGTCTCCATATACAGACCAGGTCCTATCAGTCTTTCATCCCTATGAAAGACAGTTGCTGGAGTAAAATACTTGCAAATATCATTACAGCAGTGTGTTGATTGTTTATGTACCCCTTAGATGGAAAGATATATAGTTTTTCAAAGGCTGTCTCATAAGATCGATTGCCAACCTGAATATGAATCTCTACTTTTCTGTCGTGATTTATAGCTTAACTATTTACTACTAGCTTGTGCTGCTACTACAACGACTGTATAAATAGAATTCCTTTATAAATTAGTCGGGTAAGAAACTATCTTGTCAGTTTTATGGTTTTTAGATCTTGGAAATGTTTATTATAGTAATTATGTTTTATTATCTATGCCATGAATCTTAATAACTTGTCTAAAAGATTTTCTCGCCTACTAAAAATATACATTTATCAAATATAACAATGAATAAACTATTAAACTATAACAAATATTTTAGTTTATCATTAAAATATAGTTTTCTCTGTACTAATTTTCTTTCAAAGAAAACGGTAGCTCCAATAAGTAAATGAAGAAAAGTAAGAATACTTTACAACTAAAATACACATGTATTGCACACCCACTATAGCTCATAAACAAAGATACCAGACCATGATATAACCATGAAGATGCAGGACAAAACCAAAAACTGACAGTGTCGCCTTTCCTTACCGGAACTACGAACATCCGAACACGTCAGTGTGATAGTTTGCCCGTCCGCTTCTGACATAACCTTCGTTTATTGCTGTTCCCCTCTTGTGTTCTGGTAGGCCAATTATGTTTGTTCGGTTGTGCAGATGTTCCTCACCCTGGGGCAGGGGAATGTTAGAAGACCAAATACTTCTGAGTTCTGATATATTCTTAGGGAACCACCCACTATTAATGCATGCATAACAAGTATGCATTAATCTATTTGCTTTTATATGCTTCCAGAATGCATGTGAGTGAATGCATATTGATGCATCCCAATAAGCATTTAAATATTTGTTCCTCCTTTGCTTAAATCAAGAAGTCTTTGTCATTCACTGTCCAATGGAAAAGGCAACTCCTTTGGCTGATGTATTTAACAGTAAATAATGCAATGAAAAACTCAATCTTCCTCATTCTTGTTTTATAACGTTGTATAAAGTACATTCAAATACAATTACGCAACAGTACTTTGAAAATAAATATTGATTTAAAAGCTCAATATAGAGACGACGGGCAAAATCTAGCAGAGGCCCTTTGCGTCAATAGGCGTAGGAGGAGATAATAGTGATGACTTTGAAAATAATCGCAATGTTAAGCAAATAGCGGATATTTTGTTTAGTTTTTTTTATATATTTATTTATTTATTCATTATTATTATTATTATTATTATTATTATTATTATTATTATTATTATTATTATTATTATTATTATTATTATTATTATTATTATTATTATTATTTACGAACAGCGTTACGTAAAAACTCCCGAGCCAATTTCAACGAAACTTGGCGGACATGTGGGGGTATGACCCAAGGACAAATCCATTAGATTTTGAGAGAAAATATATTGAAGTAAAAATATGCAGTGGAGCTAAGAACAAATTAAGACTGTTTGGCATGGTGAAGGAATGCTGTCTACTAAGTATTCCAGGCCCGCTAATTGCCACCCAGTTTCCCTAACTCCTATACTATCTAGATTTTTTAATGCCCTTTATCAAAAAGTGTAATTGGGTATGCTGAATTTAATCATCTGTTCTCTAGTTTGCAATTTGGATTTTACAAAGACCCTGGAGCATATGATACGCTTCTTAAAATTTCCAATGCTGATTATGGTCAGGAAGTTTTTAAGGTTAGCCTGGATTCTAGTGCTGTCGTCAATTGTGTTAATCATAAAGCCCCATTTTCAAACTGAAACATATGGGTATGGGTGGGTGTTTTTAACATCATTATCTAATTTCTAATTAAAAGATTGCAGAGTAGCTGTTGACGGGCTACATAAGGACTATAGAAACGCAATATCTTCTTCCTCAAGGCAGTGTCTCGGTCCATTACTTTTCATATTTTATGCTCCTGATATGTGATCTGGATATTAAAAAACAAACTTATTACACATAGCCTTAAGACAATGTTAGTTTTATTTGGCTTTTGCATGTCTTTAATACACTAATTAATACACTATTTATGAATGTAAAGTCTATTCTTATTTGAAATTTCTAGGTAAAATTATCAACTCCTCCCCCAGCGTATTGCATAAAGAACTGATTAATCTAGTTTCTATTAAAGGATCGTTGGAATGCAAACTGTGAAGAATAGTTTATTGATGATTCCTCCGACAAACCAGGTTGTAGTTTTATGACATCTTATAAATAAATATGAGGTTGATATTGGTGTACAAAGTATTATGAAGATGATTACTTGGTAGGCCTAATAATGAGCTAAATCTGAATCATCGCATGAAGTTGCAACGAATTCCGTTTACAAAACGTTGTACTGGTTTTGAATGTATTAATAGATTTATACTAGTATAAACTATTTGGGTCTGACACATATCTTGAATCTGTATACCATTTTCCTTTTATACAATATATTTGGCGCACCTGAAAGCAATCCTTTAAACTCACACGTCATACTAAACAAATTTTGAACATGGGAGTTTGATGGAATGCTCTATACCTAGATGGCTCTACTCACTCTACGCACTTCACTTCGTCCCAATCATCCTTGATTTTTATGGAAGGGGCGGTCTTTTGCATTCATAATTTTTTTAGGGAGATTGCTCAATACATAGATGGCGCTGCTGGCTCTTTAACCTGTTTCAGTTCGTCCTCACCATCCTTGAATTTTTTTTATGGAATTTTTCAGTAAGTCCGACTCCGACAGTCGTCGTCATTCATTGTTATCAAAGGGTGCATGGAGTGATTGGTGTCAACGGTGTCTATATCCTCTCGACGCGAGGGAGAAAGTTTGTTTAAAGTTCAGGTCTACCCTGAACTATTAAAATAATTAAAGAAACTTGTGTGATTTTGACTGGTGGTTGATGGATATAATAAAATGTCCATTATATCATGTAATTTCCTACCAACCTACAAGTTTCTGATACTACTAGCCTATTTCATAGGAACATCAATGGAGTCCCTTGATTGAACCTTCCCTTTCCAGTAAGTTTCTTATCATTTGTGGCATATATTAACGCCAAAGTTAGAATGTTTTCTAACCATTGCCATGGCTTCATAGGTTGATTTTTTAATAAACTTATTGTACTTTAAAGATATATTTACCCACAGTTAGTTTTATGAGCAACATTATTGCCCTCTTGTTTTCTTGTTTAATTGCTATATTTGATTTTTTAGTTAGTTGCCTGTTGGATTCTTTCGTGCAGCCGAGTTAGATGGTTCCCGTAAGTAATTTGTCGGTAGTATACAATTTTTTTTTTTATAAATATGGATACTTTTGGTATAGTGATATATCGGACTTTAGTTTTCTTTTTTCAAGATTCACATGTTTAAAAAGTGTTTTTCTACCACAAGTAGTCGATGAAGTTATGAATTGCTGTTAGAAACCGCACTTCAATAATTAGTAGTTCAGGCCATTTCGTAATCCTAAGAGCCTTAGGTCCCCTGTTACTACACACAAGAATATGAAAACAAAACTCAAACTTTATGAAATATATCGTGAAAGACAGCGGAAATGTATTGGGGAAAGAAATTTCATGTAGGCCTATTTGAAGAAAAAACGCATGAACTGGGCAAAAACAGTAAAGCAATATTTTAGTTCTGACATGCATATCCAGGGTCTCGGTGTAAAAGATTTAAAGTAATAGTCATTGAACTCAACAATTGGGAAAACATAAAATAAAAGTAGATCCCAATTTTAATAGATGGAAACCATATGCCTTGTAAATGAAGAAAACATTAAATTTTATGGATGCAGTGTTATTAAAGCACGCACCAGCACTAGATCTGCAGTTGAAGAACACAATTGAAAATAAGTAGAAATGCTAATTATATGAATTAGAAACGATGCACTTATTAGACTGCTAAAAACCAAATTCCATAAAAAAATGCAGGTATTTTACCAATGAAGCCACACTCGGGGAAAGTTAAGACAATAAAACACCTGTTTCAAATATCAAAACAAATATGAAAATATTAAAGATTGTGGAGAGCCAGGAATTAAATGGTAGATAAAACAACATTGGAAAAAGTGAAACCTATATGAAGACTGCATAGGGTCGACCGTTACAAAGGCTACTAGTAACGAACTCTACACAATACTACAGTAGTACAATAGTCTTATATTATACTGTACTTGATTGTTACTCTGAGTTCGTGGTTCCTTCTAAGTTCTAGAGAACCATGACTTATGAACGTCACCTGTGTGTGACACTGTGAACGTTGTATAGCACACCCCTTGCTTGTAGCTCGTTTGTACATTGTTTACATGCCAAATACAAATGGAAATCGTTCCTATTTATGTACAAACGATCCGAGGGAGAAGTCATTGTTAAAAGACATTATTGTAAGTGATGAAACGAGCCGAGTGATAATGTGGTGACTAGTGCCAGCCTAGGGTAAACTAAACGTGGCCATAACAAAAGTGAATGGACTTGAATCTAATGCAACCGGGAATTGTCAAGAACAGTGTTGCTGTGTATTAAAATTAAGTCTGTTACTAGATCTACCTGATTGTGTCCCTACACCACGATATGAACAAACCCGCAAACCTGTGGAGAACGTGAATACAGCAAAAAGGACTCAAAAGGTCAGTAGTATCCAAATGGTTTACAGTGATTAAAGTGATTCACTCTGTCAGTAATTCCCTAGTAGGTAATTCACAGTGATAAGCAGCAAAATGGCCGCACAAAGCATTGGTTGCCCAGTGCCTGGATGCACCTATCGAACCGAGGCATCCACAGAGCCCATCATTACCGCAGCGCTCCTGAACGCACACACGACGACTCATGCCCAGGGCTCAGTAGCTCAATACCACCCGCCAAGCACCAAGGTTGAAAAACTTAAGCGCCCAACGATATCAGCGGCTGGCACGAGTGGGGAGTGGGACTATTTCCTAACTCGTTGGGGCGAATACCGCAAGGGAACCGGGCTCCAAGGGGATGATGATGTGGTACAGCTCCTTGAATGTTGTGAGGAGAGCCTACGCAAGGACATCACCAGCGCCGTGGGGAGGAGCCTGGTAGGCGAATCGGAGGATGCGGTGCTTAGTGCGATAAAAGCCCTCACAGTGCGCGGGGAGAACGCAATGGTGGCGCGGGCAGCTCTCTCAAACATGCGACAGGGCCGCGAGGAACCGATACGGGCATTTCATGCCCGCGTGAAGGCCCAAGCAAACACGTGCAAATACGTCAGGAGGTGCATATGTGGACTAAACGTAAACTTTGCGGACGACGTGATCAAAGATGTGCTTGCACGAGGTATCGCTGACCAGGACATCCAGCTGGATCTACTTAGTGACCAGCGGCAGATGTCGCTGGAGGAAACGATCAGGTTCATCGAAGCGAAAGAGTCTGGTAAGCAGTCTGCGTCCCGATTGCTGGACACCTACAGTCATGGCGCGGAGGCTGTCACCAGTTCCTATCGCCGCATCAAGCACCAAAACGCGGTAAACAGGGGTGATGCACGTCAGACGGATGCAAGTGATGGTGGCAGACAAGCTGTTTGCGGGTACTGTGGTGAGAAGGGCCATGGCAAGAATGCGCCCTGGCGAATCAGGAAGACTGAGTGCCCGGCTTACAGTAGAAAGTGCCGCAAATGTAATCGCGATAACCACATAGAGCGAATGTGCCGGAGTAAATTGGCGGCTGAATCTGCCAACGCAGACGCATGCGACGAACAGACGGCAGCATTTGTAGAGTTGTGTGCTATTTCAGATATCCGAACGATCGACGGTGAACAGTTACTAGCACTAGATCACCACCTGTATGACAACATGTGCGACAGATGGCTCAGGCGGAACTCCCAACCGCAGCCGTTCATAAACCTCCGACTCAGCATCCATGCAGGGGATTACCTCGCCCTGGGATTCAGACCGGTCAAGCGCGCAAGACCTGCAACACTCCCTGCCATGGCCGACACCGGTTGCCAGAGTTGTCTGGTCGGGGTTAACGTTATCGAGCAGATGGGCCTGACGACCGCGGACCTGCTCCCGGTCTCGATGAGAATGAAGGCTGCGAATAAACAAGATATCCGTATCTTAGGGGCAGCCATCGTCCGATTCTGCGGAACACACGCCGGAGATCCGCAAACCGAATCTCGGCAAATAGTGTATGTCACAGATTCGACCGACAGTGTTTTCTTGTCACGCAGCGCCTGCGTCGATCTGGGCATAATCTCCAAAGATTTCCCCACACTGGGTGAGATGTCGTGCAGTGCGGCAACCACAGACAATTGTACACCGCAAAATGATACATGTGACAATGGCGTGACATCTCAATGCAATTGTCCTCGGCGCACGGCGCCCCCACCTAAACCTACGTCTATCCCCATGCCGGCCACAGAAGGTAACAGGGAGGCCATTCAACAATACCTGAAGGAACTTTATGCCTCCAGCACATTCAACACGTGCGTCCACCAGCCCCTCCCCATGATGGCGGGCCCACCGATGCGCTTGATGGTTGACTCAGATGCTAAGCCCGTTGCCCATCACACCCCCATTCCAGTAGCGTTACACTGGCAAGAAACTTGTGAAAGCAGGTCTGGACCAAGACGTCAAAATGGGAGTTATCGAGCCAGTGCCCGTAGGAGAGCCGGTGCCATGGTGCCACAGAATGGTAGTCTGCGCCAAGAAGACTGGGAAGCCTAGAAGGACGGTAGACCTTCAGGCTCTCAATGCTCATGCCACTTGTGAAACACACCACACCCAATCGCCCTTTCATCAGGTCCGTTGTGTCCCACCAGGGAAACTAAAAACAGTGTTCGATGCCTGGAATGGATACCACAGTGTACCACTGCACAAGGAGGACCGCCACATGACCACCTTTATCACACCCTGGGGCAGATATCAATACTGTGTCGCCCCACAAGGCTATGCCGCGTCAGGCGATGGCTACTCAAGGCGATATGATGAGATAGTATCCGACGTCCGTGATATGATGAAATGCGTTGATGACACATTACTGCGGGCCGACACTATTGAGGAAAGCTTCTACCAGGCAGTCACTTGGCTCGACGTCTGCGGGAGAAACGGCATCACCCTCAATCCCGACAAATTTTTGTTTGGCTGTCGCGAGGTAGAATTTGCCGGCTTCACCATCTCAATGGACAGTGTGCGCCCTTGTGCGAAATACCTGCAGGCAATAGCAGACTTCCCACGCCCGAAGAACATTACCGACGCTCGATCGTGGTTTGGCCTAGTAAACCAAGTGTCTTATGCTTTCAGTATGGCTGAGCGCATGCTCCCATTCCGTGAGCTACTGAAACCCGACAAGGCATTTACGTGGACCGATGATCTTGAAAGCGCATTCCAAACATCTAAAGAGGCTATTGTAAATGAAATTACCAACGGGGTGCGCATCTTCGATAAAACCAAGCCGACATGCCTTGCGACCGATTGGTCTAAAGAAGGCATCGGGTTCTGGCTATTCCAAAAACATTGCCAATGCCCAACAGACAAGCCATTCTGCTGCCGCGAAGGTTGGAAGGTGACCCTAGTCGGGAGTCGTTTCACGCACCCAGCCAAATCTAGGTATGCCGCGATAGAGGGGGAAGCCCTGGCGGTAGCCGATGCCCTTGACAAATCACGCTACTTTGTCCTCGGCTGTTCAAACCTGGTCATTGCGGTAGATCACAAGCCATTATTAAAGGTGTTGGGGAACCGATCCCTGGATGACATCCCGAATCCCCGACTGCGCAACCTAAAGGAGAAGACACTGCGCTACCGCTTCCGCATCGTATACGTGCCAGGGATGCGCAATAAAGCAGCTGATGCCATTTCACGTCATCCGAGACGCGACACCAACCCAGAAAAACTGTATCTCCCTGACGATAATGCATCAGTCTACGACCACTCCATACCGTCGGTCCACCACGATATCCTTGCCGGCATACGCATGAGGGACTGTGACACATGCACGATTGAAGAGCCCGCATACCTCACAGCCCTAGATTCCCTTCCAGCGGTCACCTGGGACCGTGTACGGTAATCTACAGCAAGCGATCCTGCCCTTCACGCGCTCACAGAGCTCATCGAACATGGGTTCCCGACATCAAAAGATGACATGCCACAACACCTCCGTGCGTACTACCACCTACGGAACGAGCTCATCACCTTCGACGGTGTCGCATTGTTCAAAGATCGTGTTATCATCCCGACGTGCTTGCGCCAGGGTGTCCTATCCGCATTACATTCGGCACATCAGGGTGTTTCCATGATGACTGCTCGTGCAAAGGCATCAGTGTACTGGCCAGGCATTACCGCAGACATACAGGCGACTAGAGATAACTGTGAGGATTGCCACCGCATGGCCCCCTCCCAACCATCCGCCCCCCTACCCCACCCGTCTTGCCTGTTTACCCATTCCAGTCAATGTGTGCCGACTACTTCACTCACAAGGGCGCCCACTACCTGGTAATTGTGGACCGATACTCGAACTGGCCACTTATATCAAAGTCTACCAGTGGTGCCAAAGGACTAATTGAAAACCTGCGCCGTGCATTCGTCACGTACGGAATTCCTGAGGAACTTGCCAGCGATGGTGGGCCAGAATTCCCGGCAACCGAAACACTTGGGTTCTTGAGAGACTGGGGTGTCCACCACCGACTGTCATCAGTAGCATTTCCACACAGCAATTGCCGAGCGGAAATCGGAGTGAAAACGATGAAGCGCCTGATTACTAACAACACAGGGACAAATGGAGACCTAGACACAGATGCCGTTCAGAAAGCAGTCCTCCAGTACAGGAACACTCCAGACCCGGTCACAAGAATCTCCCCAGCCATGTGCGTCTTCGGTCACCAATCCGCGATCTCATCCCTATCCTTCCTGGGAAGTACAACCCCCACACCACATGGCGCGAAACCCTGACATCCAGGGAAGAAGCCCTACGCAAGCGCCATGTCCGCATGATGGACACTTGGTCACAACACACTCGCCGTCAGCCACCCCTACGGGTTGGTGACCATGTTCGCATCCAGAATCAAACTGGCCCACATCCCACCAAATGGGACAGGACCGGGACAGTCGTCGAGGTAAGGCAGTACGACCAGTACGTGGTAAAGGTTGATGGCTCGGGCCGAGTATCACTGCGCAATCGGAAATTCCTGAGAAAGTTCACACCGGTTACGACCCCGACAGAGCCGCAAAATATAACCTATGGTGGCATACCCCTTCAACCACCCGCAAGCGCGGCCCCGACCAAACCGAAGGAGACTAACAGACACGTATCAACACCGCCGGACCCACCTGCTGACCAACCACAACTGCTGGCTGACCGACATTACCCAACATCAATTGATCAACCTCCCCCACTCACGCCTGTAAAGCCGGCCAACCACACTTGCCAGCTTATACACACAACGCCGAACGACCAAACTCCACTGCCCCCACCAGCAACACCAAGTCGTGTCAGACCTTCAACGCCAGCCGCTCCATCCCAACTAGCAAATCCCATCTCACCAATTGGTCTCGCCGTGGGCCGGCCATCCAGGACTGTCAAAACGCCCAAATGGCATGAAGACTATAATTTTTCATCTCATGATTAACATGTCTATATCCAATGTCGTAGAATGCTCGATTGACCTGATATTATATCAGACATTGCATTACTTTCATCAGTGTAATTATTGCTTTGTGTAACTTGACTAGTTTGAAGAATGTTTGATCAACCTGTTATTAGACTAGATGTCATATTACCATCCTCATTACATTCATTTATCAGTATAATTTACAGAACTATCAGGCTGTTCAGTGAAGATTTTCCATTTTAAATTCAATGACCCAGTTAATTACTGTTCAAACTTAATCAGTCTCTTCCTAGCCGATCAAGACTTGGGAGGAGATAGAGAACCATGACTTATGAACGTCACCTGTGTGTGACACTGTGAACGTTGTATAGCACACCCCTCGCTTGTAGCTCGTTTGTACATTGTTTACATGCCAAATACAAATGGAAATCGTTCCTATTTAAGTTCCGTGTTTGTTATTAATAATTGGTCCATAAAATTTAATGTTCAGTCGACAGTTTGAGAAGTCTGTCGTCACATAAGGCTACTTGTCATGAACATACGTGAATTGTAGTTACCTTTGGCCAGGCTCCTTGGAGGCCAGGACAGTATTACCAGCTGCTTCCTAACCTGAACGCAAGCTGGGCTGGAGTGTCTTTTTATGTTTGCCTACCGACAATGGCATAGGACCAGGATTTATAAGTTTTCACAAAGACAGGTAAGGGTTGTGGTAGTGTGAAATGAAATAATTGTATTTTAAAGGCGTTATAGCTTATGAAGGAAAGAGGATGATGCGGTTTTCATTCTCCTATTTAGTGTATAAAGTTTGTAGATATGAAGGTATTTAGTACCTAAAATACTAACGTAGTCACATGTTAAATACTGTATAGGTGTTTTTACATGGGTGGGAAAGGCATAAACTGATACTGTGTAATTACTTTTAATTTCTAGCCAGATACATGAACCATATATTTTTCCTACTCGCTATCTTGAGTTTTATGCATTTCTGACCATGATTATTGGGGCAATCCACCCGTTCATGAGTTTTTGGACCCCCTTAGACATTTATGGGGGACACCAGTCGGAAACCAGGTTTTTTTGGGTGGGGTAATGCCAAAAATACTGATTTGCAACTATAAGTCAGAAATGCTTAATAAACACAAGATAACCACCTGGAAAAAATGTGGTTCATGTAAATGGATGAATATTAGGTAATAGTATACAACACCACGCTCTCCATTTACTCCAAAATAATGCAATCCTGCAGTTTTCATCTTCTTGCACAGTAATTAGGTGGTTATTTAAATTCTGGGAAAGCAATAATTAGCAAGATATGTTGGGGAAGGGGTTATAAAAAGAAAATAACTCGGTTTCCTCACTAAACGACTCTGAACTGACATGTCGACAAAGTCAACCAAACAGAAGACCGTGATGCCAGCGCACATAAACAGAAGACCGTGATGCCAGCGCACATAAACAGAAGACCGTGATGCCAGCGCACATAAACAGAAGTCCGTGATGCCAGCGTACATTTGATATACTGTATATTCAAAATATGCTTAGTTAAAAATGGATTAATTACTCAAAAGTGTCCATAAAATATGCAACTTACAAATAGTGACACTTTTGAGTAATCACTCAATTTTTGATTAAGTATATTTTGAATATACAGTTTATCAAATGTACGCTGGCATCACGAACTTCTGTTTATGTACGCTGGCATCACGAACTTCTGTTTATGTACGCTGGCATCACGAATTCTGTTTCGTTGACGTTGTTGACATTTCAGTTCCAAGTCGTTTGGTGAGGAAGCCGAGCTATTTTCTTTTTATAACCCCTTCCCCCTTCCTCAACATATCTTGCTAATTATTGCTTTCCCAGAATTTAAGTAACCACCTAATTACTGTGCAAGAAGATGAAAACTGTAGGATTGCATTATTTTGGAGTAAATGGAGAGCGTGGTGTTGTTAACTATTACCAAAAATTAGAGTATAAAAATTCTATAGGATTCACTTCACGTCCTTCTAATGGTTTTTGCTTCGCCGTGCCTCGATTCGCTCGCAAATAAACATATCACTGCTCGTATGTTCTGGCAAGTGGTACGGGGATATGCTGCACACGCCAACCCTGTGGGTCACTGTTTGGAGAATATTATTTTACTTTCACATGAGCAACAACAGCTATACACTGAACGGAGAACGTTTTCATCATGATCAATTGCTGATATAGATTGAATTACACAAATTTTGAAATATTGTACTTTCCTCCTGGAAACATTCTTTTATGATGGTAGTTTAGTTGAAATTGAAGGAGATAGTGGAAAAAAATGGCTGTTATTGAACATCCGGGAACTAGTGCATAAATATTATGAAGCTCGTAATTGGTTAAAAAAAAATAATGTCATTGGAAATACACAAAGAGCCCCAAACTGATCGGAACCAATGCATGCACAATAACTCCCCATCAGTCTCTCAAATGTTAACAATGGACAGAGTAAAAATTATACCTTCGCATTTTATTCGACCGATATATAAGTAATTATGGCCCAGCCCCCATTGAACATAGGGAGAAAAATGCTAATCCAACCAGCACTCGTCCGTTTCTTATAGCGAATTCTTATAGTAATTAAAATATCGGGTATTAACCCAACCTTCTTATTACTAGTCCAATCCATTTTGTGTGTGTGTGTGGGGGGGATGTGGTTTCATTATAGTTGTGGTCAGGGAAAGATATTCTCGAAAAATCTCCTATAGGAGAACTCCCGTTTACTAAAATGTTTATCTTATCTGAAATAAATTATGGAGCTTGCTTTATGATTTACGAAATAAGATTTACCTTGTCAAGAGTGAAAGGGCTTAGCAAGCAACCCCTGGGGGTGTGACCCTTTCTCGGTAGGTAGGCGAGTAAGGAAATGGCTCTCGGGTTATGTTAGGTGGTGGTCTTGCGTTTATTTCCCGTTTAAAATGTGTTTTTTCAGTTGTAACTTTTTAAAATTGTACACCTGGTCTGTCCCAACCAATTACTAAGGCTCCCAAATGTTTCTCATGAATCAGAGTAGAGATTGGGGAAATATTTCAATTTGCTAGATTTTTTATTTTTTTTTTTTTTGTTGGCTGTCTGGGATCTGAATAGTCCTCTAGACACTGCCATTTATCAAAGGAAAATTTTCAATGAAAGTGAAAAGTGTGTCAAGGGGAAGCAGCAGGGGCACTTGGAAAGTGTGGCAGGTAAACAAGATTAGCCAGGTAATTCATATGGATTTTGGTTAACTTGGAAATAAATTGTTACACTTAAGCCTAATGGAGATATTTACATATTTAGACAGTTATATGCTAAAAGGGTCTGGTTTCAGTTTTAATATGTAGAGAGATGCAAACTCAACCCCCTACTGTGGTGCCCAGTAAGCGACTTACGGTCCCGAGCTGGGATTTATCTGCTGTCGTGCGAATGTGTTACCAATGTACTAGCCAGAAAACTTTAATGCCCATTTTGTGTAGTTTGTAATGGGGGGGGGGGGGGATTAAGGTTCAAGGGCTGCTCATGAATGGGAAAGGCAAGGGAGTGACATTCCCCTAGCTAGCAGGACAATGCCATATAGACTGACCATATATTCATATTATTAGTCTCTAAGCCCCCTCTCCACCCAAGCTAGGACCAGGGAGGACCAGGCAATGGCTGCTGATGGGCTCAACTGGCAGACCTATAGGCTTCAATTCCCCATCCTTAGCTCACAAGGATGGTGAGGTTGTTGACAGTAACGAATCTCTTAGTTTGAGTGGGATTCGAACCCCAGTCCAGGAAGCGCCAGGCAGGGATGCTTCCAGTAGGCCACCACATATAATTTCTTTATTAGGTAGGGTAGGGTAAGGTAAGGTAATATAAATTAAATGAAGTTAGGATGTTTGTACCTAATTATTGAACTGTGACCCAACCTTCCACTAGTGATGGCTTAATGGCTAAAATTAGTTGAGGTGCTGCTCCAGAAATTTTTTTTTATTCCGAAGCTTTGATAGAATACTAAAGTAATAAATAATTTTTTTTTTCTTATTACTAAAACCTAAATTCTTACTGTTCAAGCTTGGTCCATTTTTTAATGTATGCAAAAATATCTATTATATTCTCCTTGATATCAATGACAACTAAAATTTTTTTTCTGTTGAAAGTACTGCTAGTGCATTTAGTGTTTTCATTCTTAGTACTGCTTAGAAAAGTTTTTTTTTTTTCTGTATCAAAAATCAGTGTTCTGCCTCTAATGTAGTCATGAGAATTGTCAAGAGAACAAAAAAAAAAAAAAAAAAAAAAAAAAAAAAAAAAAAAAATTGAGCCCCCCTAAAAAAAATTCATCTAGAAGACTAATTGTAAGTAGGAAAACAATCCAGGCGACTTCCAGCCCACCGAGCAGTGACTCTCCCTAATTAAAGGATAAAGGTGTGTATGCCCCGTCGGAACAAATCGCATATTTTAAAGGTAATTTTTATTTTCCTTAGCCGTACAAACCAGAATCCTTTAATTAAACTTCCCTCCTCAAACCATCTAATTTATGAGCCAAAAGATTGAAACGAAAGTGAATAATATCCAACGGGAAAGGGAGGCGAGGCTCCTCGCCCCTCCCTATTCAGTTGGATAACTGCTCATTATCCAACTGTAATGACCGATTCCAGCTTTTGGTGACACAATAGCCCTAATTAAAGGACTCCAGTTGGTATGGCTAAGAAAAATACAATACAAATTACCGGTGCTTTTAAAATTGGTGGTACTGTATTGACACTTTCTGGACAATCTTTATTTTTTATTTTTTTATTTTTTTTTTTAACTTTGCTTTGCATCACATCTCAAAATATCTTATGATGAACAATAGAGGTCACAACTCGACAATGAGCATGCAGTCACAACTGTACGAAAAACAGTTCCGAGGACATGCACATGAAAATATCTTTCTACTTGTGTTGCTTGGAAAGTGGAAGGGCAAGGAAGTTGCTAGCTAATATCCCCCCCCCCAAAAAAAAAAAAAAAAAAGTTAAATAACCTGTGAACGCTGCATGGGTGGCGTATGGGTACTGGTGTATGAGCAACTTGCGTTAGTTTTGTTAATATTTGTCTCCAAAATATGCACACAGGGAAATTTTTGCTCCCAACCATTACAATGCGTGAGAATCTTTTATTTTATTTGCTCATATTCAAAGCTACTCGTAAACAGAGGCATTATCGTACTGTTAATTGAAGTTTCCATTTTGAAGTGCTCTTGTCGTACTTTGTCAAGGCCTCTTCAGCAGCAGATAAGACCACCACTACCAGATGCTACATCCTCCAGCACCTCCATAGGTGTAGCAAGAGATAGGATAGTCACAGCATGGGAGGCTTAAGAAGTTCTAGCGGCAGCCAACACTTCCAGCAGCTTTTCTGTTAATCGAGCACAAGCAACGCCAGGAAGGCCACAGCTTCCTAAGGTTCAGGTCAGCATCTGTCTGCATAGTAGTAGTCTCTTGGCTTATTAGGGTTACCTAAGGAGCACTCATTTCATTGCAGATTTGTTCCTATGCAAAATACAAACCCTCATTATTTATGAGTTTACTGTATTGAGTTGCTGTTTGGCTACCAACAGTTAGGGAAATCATGAGATTCTGGTAACATGGTATGGTTCCCAGCATCCCACCTGCACAGGGTAGGAGTAGCTGAGTTAGTGGGACTGGCATTGCTTAACTTTAGTCAGTGGAGGCTCATGGCTAAAATTAGTGAGGGTGCTGCTCCGGGAAATTTGTAGCCTTTGTTTTAATATTGTATAAAAGGAAACAAAGGGGTATAAGAAAACTTCTGAAAATTCTTGAATTCTAAAAGAACAAAATCAAAAATTTTTTACTTACGATAACCTGAATTGTTACTGTCCATTCATTTAAAAATTAAATCCATTCTTTTTGTTTTAATTTGCATGAGTAATCAATTTTCTCCATGATCTCAACATGACAAGAGTAATGTTTCTCCTCTGAAAACATTGCGTGTGTATTCAGTTTGTCTAAATTTATAGTGATTCTTAGAAAAATGTTTGTTTTCAGTGTTGAAAAAGTGTTTTCAAATATGTAACTTCCTTGGTAGTTACATATTTATAGCTTAATCCCACGTTTCGTCGTGCGCACTGCAGAAATTCAGATTTCGCGGCAATCACCGCCAGGTGAGTAGGTGGTCATACGTGAGCGCCATCTCTCAGTAGGTAACTGGAACCATTCCCAACATTACTCAGAAATTCCCTGCCGTTGATCGAGTCAACACGTTGGAAATTCGTTTTGTTGTGGGTTTGCTTTGTCTACAAATTTTGTGAAGTACCCATTGTTTATTGTTTATGGCTTTCGCTAACTGCCTTTCGACTATCGAAGATATTGGATTTTCCTTTTTCACATGAATAAGGCAGTTTTTTGTTGGTCCATCTTGGACAGTTTAAAGATTTTCAAGATGGCCCCTCTGTTGTTTAAATGTGTGTGTAGGGCTAGACCGGCTTCCAAGCTGCTCTTGATTCCCACACAGTATGTAGCAGAGGGCATGTGTGTATTTGTTTTCTTTTCTATGTTCGTAAGATTGAAATGGATAGGATCAAGGAATTTTTCCCCATACTTTATTAACTAATGAACAACTCATAAAAGATATAATGAAAGGAAAAACATTAAAACATTGACGTCACAATCATGTAACGTAAACTCTTAGCAGCTCCAGATCTGAATGCCTTGAAGGAAATCAGTCCGCCATCGCTATGACGTCACATTCTTTTGACGTAATCTACGTAGTATGACTTGCAAATATTTGAATTATTTTCTTTTTCTTTTTCAAGAAATGTAAAAATACTAGCTTACTAAGCATAAGTATTTTAAATTTTATAATGTAGGGAAATATATTTTTAAGTATACATTTGTCCTATTAGTATAATTCCTTTAGTTAATTTTCGATTTATATAGAGATTTCACGAGCGTACAGTCAATTTACGCTATGTAGTACTCTTGACGATCGTTATAGTTTCACAATACTTTGTATCATTATTTAATATTTCGATTTTGAGAATAAAGTACTAATATTAATCATATAGCCTATTGTATTTTCCTTCTAGCCCTTGGCGAAAGTGTATAATCTCTCGCAACGGGCAGGTCTATTATGGTCTAATGTGAAAAAGTGCTAGTGTTTAGTGGCACGTAAGCATGACGCAGTGCAGTGGAGGGTGCGTCTGTTCGTGTCCGTCATACTCCTAGCCCGGGACCTCTTCCATGCTCCCCAACCCTTGGGAGAAGGAAAATCGAAAGGCGAAGGGAGATGTTAGACCTTGATCAGCGAACGGACGTCCCCTCGAGCGATCCTGTTGACGTATCCCAGTACGCTTGCCTTCGCCATTGGAAAGGCGAGGTAAAAGTGTTATTCTCGCCGTCGGTTGACGCTGCTCCGAGACGAGGCTGGCGTTTTACGTTTTCTCTTCCTGCTAGACTAGAAGAGAGTTGCTCGACATGGAACCAAGCGTCGAGATCGCTCCCTCACAGCGATCTGAACGCGTTTCAGGAGGCGGCATAGATCTTGACGCTCCCTCACAGCATGCGGGACGCATGCTGGACTCGCACAAGGAGGATGCTTCCTCGCAGCATGCTGGACGCATGCGAGAGGGCCGTTTCCACGCATCAGGATCACGAACGTCATAGTTCCAAGCGCGCTCTCACGGCAAGAACGCACGCGAGCTGCAGCACTCATGGACGCTCCCTCGCAGCGATCTGGACACGTTACGGAAGGCGGCAAGGAATTTGACACTCCCTCACAGCATGCTTGACGCATGCAGCATGCTGAATGCACGCAAGCTGAACACATGCTGTACGCACGCGAGCAGGACGCTCCCCCGCGTCAGGATAGCGAATGTCATAGTCCCGAGCGCTCTCCCGGCAAGAACGCACGTGAGCTGCAGCGCTCATGGACGCTCGCTCGCAGCGACTTGGATGCGTTACGGGAGGCGGTAAGGACGCTCCCTCACAGCATGCTTAGTGCAGCATCCTGCCTGTCAGAGCTTCAATGGTCCATTACGTCCCTGTTGACGTTTACAAGTCGCAAACAGGAAGCTCGCAACAGCAGCAGCATGCTGGACGCAGCATAATGCTTCCTCACAGCATGCTGAACGCATACGGGACGCAAGCATGCAAGGCGAGGTGTGTGTTTTTTCCCACTCGTTTTTCCCTAACCCTTTAGAGGATGTGGCTGCCCCACAGAGACTTTTACAGTCCCCTGGGTGGATTGCCAAGTCTCTCAAGGAATGCAAGCAAATGAGGCATTAAAACCTATGAAGCCAGTTTCCTAATCAGGTATGCCAAGATAGATCTCAGAGGAGGAAACGCAGAAAACTCTTCATGCAGCAGATCTTTAAAGTTACTTGCAGTTCTGGCGGACTTATATCCGGAGGACTTTTCAGCAGGCTGTACCTCGGAGCCCGCTCTAGCAGTTTTTGAAGGGTAGACCCCAGGAATCTTCCTCTTTCTTGGAAACCGTGTTAGCCAGATCGGTCTAGAGGTCTGTTTCGACTCTGAACGATTGGATTCTCAAGAGAAAGAACAAGGAAGGACAACCTTTTCCTTTTCCCCTAGGAGATTGGCTTCTAGATCCTGTGTGTGGTACAAGCCTGGGGAGGTTCTCGGTTTGGAAGTTCCTACCTCCTCCCAAGGAGACTTCTCCTTTTCGTTGACGCCTCACGTAGTTCAGCCATGACTAAGGCTAAGGTGATGCGGTCCACGTCGGAGATGGATCACTTGCTGAAGTGCATTTTCAGAACAATCGAGGTCTTCAGCTTGATGGACTGGACTCAAGGAGTCCGCAGACATCACAGATGATAAGAACGAGACGTAGATGCACCTTTTTGCCGGTCTAGATAAGCCATGAGGGACGGGTCGGTCGAACTCGCAAACCTTTTTCACAGCAGGTTTTAATGAGAAAGAGCTATGCAGTTTTCTTTCCTGTTGTCAGGATTGACTCTCGCTCAGAGAGCAGAGCTCTTGTATGCTCCCTTGACATTTCCTCTTCCCTTCAGAGCTAGTGAAGGACTTATCGGCAGCTATTACGCACAAGCAACGCAAGATCTGATTGCAAAGGACTGCGAGGAAGTGCTTCCGACTAACCTTGTAGCCAGGAAGGAGAAGGAAGCTCCTCCCACGCGTCAGCCCTTTCGTGTGAGAGCTTGTCTAGAAGAGGATAGAGAATGGCTGTTGGAGGGCAACCTCGTAACCTCAAACAGCAACCGAAACCCAAAAAGTGAACTCAATCTCCAGACACAAGTATTCCACTACTGGCAGCAGCTCTTCAAGAGCAGGTTAACCAGATGCTGTCAAAAGCAGCAATAGAAGTGGTAGAAGTCCTTTCATCAAGAGGGATTTCACAACAGACTTTTTCTAGTTCCGAAGAACTCGGGGGGGTTGGAGACCTGTTCTGGACGTAAGTCCTCTGAACAAGTTCATAAGCAAGTCAAGTTTACCGTGGAGTCTTCTGCGTCAGTCCTAGCAGGCACCAGACAAGGAGACTGGATGGTGTCATTAGATCTGCAGGACGCGTTTTTCCTCGTCCCAATTCACCCGAACTACAGAAAATTTCTGAGATTTGTGTTCCAAGAAACTACTTATCATTTCAAAGCACACTGTTTTGGATTGAGCACGGCTCCCTACGTTTTCACCCGAGTGGTTGCCAACGTGGCTCGCTGGCTACATTTGAAGGGAGTACGGATTTCAATGTACCTGGACGATTGGCTAATCAGAGCCAGTTCGCAAGAAGAGTGTCTGGAGGGTCTTCAGCTTACAATGTCTTTGACGCAACAGCTAGGTCTGGTGGTAATCTGGCCAAATCTCAACTGACACCCTCGCAAAACATCATCTGCCTGGGGATGAGGATTCAATCAGTGGTTTTTCGGGCTTTTTCAGCCCTGAAACGATTTCTAGGTTGCCTAGAAAAGGTGCGACACTTCTTAGACATACGGTCCTGCTCGGTAAGAGGATAGACTAGTCTACTGGGTACCCTCGCATCGATCGAGCAGTTCGTATCCCTGGGGAGACTTCATTTACGGCCTCTTCAATTCCATCTAGCAAAATTTTGGACGAGAGGTCAAGGTTTAGAAGAGTGGATGCCGATTCCTCTGGGGATCAGGAATCACTTGAGTTGGTGGGATGATGCCAACAAACTCCTGGAAGGCCTCGAACTTTATCAGAGGAACCCCGACCTAGTGTTGTATTCAGACGCCTCAGACATGGGATTGGGTGCAACACTGGGGAAGGCCGGGATATCTTGTCTGTGAGAAGTGTCTTAGAGGGAATGGCACATAAACATCTAGGAACTAGTGGCCATTCACCTAGCACTAAAGCACTTTCAGGAGGAAGTCCAAGGAAAATTAGTTCAGGCCAACGCAGACAACACCACAGCGTTGGCCTACATCAAGAAGCAGGGAGGCTCTTGAGGTGTGCACCAGCCTTTGGATGCTGTGGGGTCAACCCTTGATAGACCTCTTCGCTACACAGATGACAAAGAGGTTACCAGTGTATTGCTCTCCAGTCCCAGACCAGAAAGCAGCTGCGGTGGACGCTTTTCTCTTGGACTGGGAAGGACTAAACGTGCATGCTTTTCCACCATTCAAGATCCTGGACAGAGTCCTGAAAAAGTTCAGGGAGTCGCACAACGCCCGCATGACCCTGATAGCTCCGTTTTGGGCCATGAGACCTTGGCTTGCAGAAGTGATGGAGTGGCTGGTAGATACCCCCAGAATGTTACCAAGTCGGAGCGATCTACTCAAACAGCCACACTTAGAGGGGTACCATCAGAATCTCCCCACTCTCCATCTGACTGCCTTTCAACTATCGAAAAGCTGGCAAGAGTGAAGGGCTTTTCAAGGGAGGCTGCACAAGCTATCGCGAGAGCTAGTAGGACATCCACAGTTAAGGTTTACCAATCTAAGTGGGACGTGTTTTAGAGAATGGTGCACGACTAACAAATTTTCCGCTACCAGCACCTCTATAGCCCAAATAGCAGACTTCTGTTGCTTTTGTGGACGAAAGAAATGTTGGCTGTTTCTACCATCAAGGGTTACCGCAGCTTGCTAGCCTCCGTCTTTCAAAACAGACACATTGACGTGTCAGGTAACAAGGATCTCTCAGATCTCATTAGATCTTTTGAGACCACCAAGAGAAAGGACAACCCAACCCCCTCTTGGAACCTGGATGTAGTCCTGGCCTTTTTGACCTCGAGCAGGTTTGAAACTCTTGACAAGGCTTCTTGGAAGGTTCTTACCAATAAAAACTTTATTCCTAATTGCATTGGCTACAGCCAAAAGAGTAGGAGGGTTACAAGCCATCAGCAAGAAGGTGGGCTTTAATGGAGACTATGCCATTTGCTCCCTTCAGCTAGGCTTTCTTGCCAAGAACGAGAATCCTTCTTGACCTTGGCCAAAATCTTTTACCATTCCAGGGCTATCTCACGGGAGAAGGAGAGAGGCCTTTGTCCAGTGAGAGCTCTGAAATTTTATTTTCATGCATCCAAAAATCTGAGAGGACAAGCAGACAACCTCTGGTGCTCAGTTAAAAAGCCCTCTTTGCCTTTATCAAAGAATGCCCTGGCTTTTTTTTTGTTAAGGATTTGATAAGGGAAGCTCACCAGAATTGTGAGGAAAGTTTCCCAATCCTTAAGGTAAAACTACATGAGGTTAGAGCTGTAGCGACTTCTATGGCTTACAAGCACAATAAGTCAATTTTGGAGGCTACTTTCTGCCGAAGTAAATCAATCTTCGCAGACTGTTATCTTAAAAATGTCCAGACCCAATATGAAGATTGTTGCTCCCTGGGTCTGTATGTTACCTCCAGCGTCGTAGTTGGAGAAGGGTCTACTGCCTCTTCCCCATAACCTTTTTTATCATATACCCTTGCCTTTTTCTTGTACTTGTTTTCACAGGTTGTCTGTGAAGGTTGCTGCAGCCTTCCACAATTTGGGATGCAAGTAAAGTTAGTTTTTATGGTGTGTGTTTTTAGTTTTTATGAGTAGGTGGTCAGAATCATTGTCCATGGCTATGCCAGGATAGCAAAGGTGGAGGTCTAGCCACACTAAGGTCAAGGACCTTGTGGCAGCCCCACAGAGACTTTTACAGCCCCCTGGGTGGATCACCGAGTCTCTTAAGGAACGCAGGCAAATGAGGCAGGATAACTATGAAGCCAGCTTCCTTATCAGGTAAGAACCAGATTATTGGTACTACTAATTTGTAGCTATTAATAATTATACGAATTCCCGACGGGATAGGGTTTTCTACCCGCCACCAATGGTGTCAATCAGCTATATATACATGTAACTACCAGGGAAGTTACATATTTAAAAATGGTATTTTTATTATAAAATAAATTTTTAAATATACTTACCTGGTAGTTACATATATAAAATGGCCCTTCCTCCTCCCCTCTGAAAACAGGGGCATGGAATTTCTGAGGAATGTTGGTAATGGTTCCAGTTACCTACCGAGAGATGGCGCTCACGTATGACCACCTACTCGCCTGGCGGTGATTGCCGCGAAATTTGAATTTCTGCCATGCGCGATGAAACGCGGGATTAAGCTATATATATGTAATTACTAGGTAAGTATATCTAAAAATTTATTTTATTATAAAAATACCATTTTTTATGTAGTCATGGGAATTGTCAAGACAACCAAATAATAAAATCAAATAGAATAGCTGGAAGTAGGATAACCTGATTCTACATTGTTCCATCATTATTAAAAACCCTTTCGCTCTTTCTTAAGGGAATATACTTTTGGCTAAGCTGGAAGACTAACCTTAAGACTGTTAACAAGGTATAACTACCCCACCTCTAGGTAGCGGAGGGGTAGGGGCTAGTACCGGCTAACACACACACACACACACACACCCTGTGTGCTATCGCCACATTAATTTTGGCTCTGAGGGGTAAGGACGTTCACTTCTCCCTCCCCCGTTACCAACTGGCCTTATGACTTCTCGTTCAGGAGTCGTCCTTAGTGCAGACACTCACTGTTCGTAGGACTCTCCTGGTATAGAGTGTCAGGAGTAACCATCCCTCCAGAGAGGGAGATAGGTTGGTGGCAAAGAGTAGGTCTTGAGGTATTCTTTTCATTCGAAATTTTTCCCGCTCATTTCCCTCTGGAGGATAGTCGAGTAAGAGTGATGGCCGCCCTAAGGTAATACACCGACATAGCCCTCGACTTTCGGACAACCCGCAGGTGTGAACATCGTTGCTTTCCTTCGGAAGCAGGGGCATTTACCACCAGAGGAGTCTATCCCATTGCCGCTTGCAGCAACTTCGGGCTTTCTTGGCACTTTTGGGTCTCCCTGCTAAGGAATGTTTTGTCACAGTCACAGTCTTCCTGCTCTACTCGGGACATATTTCCCGCTTGCGAGTTAGGTCTTTTACCGAGTGGTCTCCTCCACGCGGGACGACGAGAACGGTTTTGAATTAGTCCATGCCCTTCTCTAGCCCCTCGGAGTGCGGTTCCTCTGAACAAAACGATGAGGTAGCGCTAGGCTGGGTGCAGCTGCGATACCTCGCCGGCAAGTTCGACGTACAGTACTCGGCGATCTTCGACTTTTCATTAGTCTGATCAGCGTGACTAGTTTAGCTGACATGTCTCATTCAACCAGTTTGACTCTTCCTATCAGCATGACTTGCCCAGTTCCTGTTTCAGGGTCACAAAAGATCTCTCGCAGAAATTCTGACGAGTGAAGCAGCTTTGATGACGTGAGCAGGGGACTCCAGGAGCACTCTTAGAAGAGTCTATCTGCGAGAGAGACATCTGTCCTTCCGTACCTGGAGAGTACAAAAAGAGGCTCGTTAGTTGCTGCGGGACTGCTTGAGGTCACCGTCTTCCATCTACAAGCCTTCTGAAATAAAGTTATCTTCCACCAAGTATTGGGCAACCTTCCCTTCTGAGGGAGAGTTACCTTCCACCAGCCACTATTCAGCAAGCTTCCCACTTGGGGGAGAATCCCTGACGGCGACAACAGGGATTGGCCGCCTTTCCTGCCTGTGGAAGAGACTGCCTTCCCTTTGTACCGAGTACAAAAGTCTCGTTAGCTGCCGCAGGACAGTTTGCGATCCCCGGCTGCCATAGGCCTCAACTCTTAAGGGTTATTGCTTACTTAGATGAGGCCAGATCCTTTGGAATCGGTACCTCCTGAGTGGTAACCTCTTACAAGGGAGAAACCTCTCATACTATTGTACATATCTTCGAGGTTATTACATTCATCGTTCCTCTTCTAAGCATAAGACGAGAAACTTTTGTTCTTGACAAGGAAATGAGCTTGATGCGCTAGGGCTCTTAACTCCCCTCCCAGCGTGTAGGAGGCGAGGAGCGCTACCATCTACAAGCTTCCCTACTAGCCGACGACGATCCTTGCACCCTCGTAGAATCATCTCGTCATAACAAAGAGTTGAGCGAGTTCATCGCTCAACAGCAGCTACGTCTTAAACCTCCTCTCACCACAACAGACAGTTGGGGAGTTCAACACTCATTCATATCTTCGTGCCTAACCCAACATACTCCATAATTGCCAGCCTTAGTGCTTAATACCTCGCTTGCCCACTCTGTACTTAATACCTCGCTTGCCCACTTGGTACTAGTACAGTATAGCACATATTAAAGTGAGAACAGCGCAAATCTCCATGCAATGCATTTTATTATGACTTCATCTTCTCACTTTGAGTAAGCTGTAACTATGCGAGCTTTAGTTCGCTATACAGTACAGCTATTCAATAGTGAGTTATTACGCACAGACATACAAGTTACCTGGAAGGCGCATGTGCAAGCCTTCACATCATCAGAACTTTTCTTGTCAGCGCTCGAACGTTTGCCTAACTACTACTACTACTACTACTACTACTACTACTACTGTAGTAACATGTCAGGGATGTTGATGATCAGTCGCCGCCTCTTCCCCGTTTCTAACCATTTAGGTCACTTGATTTGGTATACTGTATAGTTACCTTACAAGTTGACACCTTCATAATAAATGGTAAATGGATGACATGAGCTATGTTTGCACATGTGCCTTCAGACCTCACCAGGAAGGTGAAACATAGAATGGTACATCGAGCCTTGTCAGACGAAACCCTCGGGCAATTGCTGCAATTGAGGATACCTGCCGACTGCTTGCATCCACAGCGAGCCACCATTGTGCACACTCATTTCTCTTTAACCATCATGACTCGTCCAACCAGCATTTTTTATTAGCCAATCCTAATAATTATTATAATTACTAGCCAGGCTACAACCATAGTAGGAAAAGCAAGAGGCTCCAAGCCCAAGGGCTCCAACAGGGAAAATTAGCCCAATGAGGAAAGGAAACAAGGAAATAAATAAGATATAAGAAGTAATGAAAAATCAAATTATTTTAAAAAGCATTAACCTTAAAAGATAATTCATATATAGCTATAAAGAGAAATCTGTCAGCCTGTTTAACAGAAAAACATTCGGTGTAAGTTTGAACTTTTCAAGTTCTACTGATTCAACTACCCGATTAGGAAGATCATTCCACAACTTTGTCACAGCTGGAATAAGACTTCTAGAATACTGTGTAGTATTGAGCCTCATGAGGGAGAAGGCCTGGCTATTAGAATTAACTGCATGCCTAGTAATACGAACAGGGTGGTACTATCCCGGAAGATCTGATCTAATACTGGATTGCACAGGTCCTCTCTTTAAACTTGTTGGGGACACCTGACGATTGACCCGCAGTCGATGGCCACACCACGTTGAAAACGCTGTCCTGTCCAACCAGCGAAGTTAAGCAACGATTGGGTCTGGTCAGTACTGTTCTTGAATGGGTGATCACCTGGGAACACCAGATACTGGTGGAAATTTATTTCAGGAACTTTGACGCGGGAACAGATATCGAGGTGGGAACATGTAGTCCCAAAAGCTCTCGCCAATGACGATCCTCCTGAGACATGGTGTTCACCATTGTCATCTTACAATTCTAGTAGCAGAATAGACTGCAGTACAGCAAGAAAGCTATATGCACTGTCATATACCCATGCACTGGTTTAGGTGTAAGAGAGAGCTGCTCTCGTCGATGCTAATCTAAGAGCTGTCGCATAAACATCCAAACCTAGGCCTTGAGTCAATAACGCTTGAGCTCCTTATTACATCACACAGTCATGAGCGAGGGAATACCACCTTGTAACCACTTTGTTCCCCAGGGAAGGAGAGCGCATTCGACTCTAGGGTTCTCCAGGCCTCTACCGTTGACTTTTATCTTGTAGAGAAGGCTCCTGGAGGTGACGACGAGTCATCAACCCCTCCTCCCTGAACAAGTTTGTTAAAAAAAAAAAAAAATTGGGTTAAGATGAGGATGGCAGACAGCCAGTCAGACCTGGGGACTTCATGATAACACTGTAATTAAGGATGCTTGCTTCTGGTCCATCTGTCTTCAAGAAAATATTAAGATTCATCCGAGATCATCAGCAATACCTATTTACGGGCTGTGTTCCGACCTGTCCACAGCAGCTCAGGTTGTCAAATGGGTGTTCTTCCTGGTGGACTTCTCGAGTTTTCCCATAATCTGGGGATTGTGGTAAATCTTGAAGTCATAGCAGCCAATGCCAAACTGGTACTGTATATCTAGGAATGCTGTAAGACAACAAACTAAGCAGTGTCTTTCCATTTGAGAGGAGAATAGTGACTGAAGAAGGTGGTAGGACCCTTTTTGCTACTAGTCTCGCTACCAGCACATTGGTGACTCCAATAGGCCACCTGTCTGGCTGGGAGCTCCTGGTGACCAACAGACGACTATACATATACAGCCTCTCCAGTGGCACCTGAAGTACAGTTGGACCCAGCAAGGACCCACCGAACCTTCAGGGCCCAAGCAAGAGAGACGGATGCATCAAAAGAAGGGTGGGGGCTCACGTGTTGCATCACACGGCCTCCAGACTCTGGCCTGAGTCGGTGACATCGCCACAGAAACCTCCTAGAAATCAAGGGAGCCTTTCTGGCCCTCAACAGTTCCAACAACTTCTGTTAGGTCACGCCGTGGTATCGATGAGCGGTGTAGCTGGGGAGATGTTAAGATGGTCAGAAAACAACTTTGGTGTCCCTATCAGTTTGATTTATTCCAGGCTAGAGCAATATGCTCGCTGACCCTCATAGCTCCACTGTGGCACCATGTAGAATGGTTCCCGGAGCTTCTACAACTTCTAACAAATTTCGAGAGAACTCCCTACATGGCACGATTTACTTAGACAGCCACACGTAAAGATTCACCACAAAGCCGTAGAGTCCCTACGTAGGAGGATATCCAGCATTTCTTCACGATGATGGGCCTTTCGTAACCTATTGTGAGAAGGACATCTGGGTAACAACGGGAATCTTCATTTGAAATGTACCACGCAAAGTGGGCAGTCTTTGGTGGTTGGTGTTGTGGAATGAGTATCTCTCCTTGATGCCATGATCCCAGTGATAGCAGAGTTCCCTCCTGTAGGCTACCTTTGGGAGAAAAAACTCCTCTATGTTTTGCCAGGGAGAGGCTATTGCTCAGCCTTGAGCCTTGCTTTAGACTGAAAGGAGTTGATATTGCCTCATCGTTGAAATTCTCTCCTCTCTACGAGGTTTTGAGTTTACCTTTCCACAGCCAAAAGTTAGACCACCGCCATGGAATGTAGTTCACGTACTGTACTTTGATCGCTGGAAAGAGCTCTCTACGAACTGTTGCATCAGGCATCAGATCTTCGCCTAACTCTTAGAAGTCCTCCTCCTAGCTGTAGGCTTGGCCAAGAAACTAAGCAAACTTCATGGTCTTTCCTACGACATCTCCCATTTATGGGGATGTGGACAGGTAATGCTCGCCTTCGTCCTTGAGTTTATCGCCAAAACTTAAAACCTGGTAGTAATGGATCCTAGATTTGGGGCCCTCCGGATCGAGAGTCACCGTAATGTAACCAATGACCCAGGTCAACTGCTACTATGCCCAGGGAGGGTTGTGATGTGTTACCTCAAACGATCTTCAGTAGCTCGTTCCCCGAGTGAGCTGATTTTTTGTCAGCACGGCGAAGGGTAAAAAGGGAATTACCAAGAATACAATCTCAGCATGGATTCACAAGATCATAGACCAGGTTTTGAATCATGATTCTCCTCCACAGATGCAGAAATCTAGAGCTTACGTTAGGGATATTAGTACATCTCTAACATTAAGAAAAAAAGTACTCGGTGGCGTAGTTTCTTCAAGGGGGCTGTGTAGAAGTGTCTGACGACCTTCACCATCCATTACCTACAAGACATAACCCACTGGAACATGGAGATGTCTCCATTGGACCTGTGGTGGCTGCACAACAAATGGTTTAAACACTTCAAGCTCCTTGATGGGCAAGTACGAGATGGTAGGGGGCAGACGTTACCCGGGATTAAGTCTGGGATGAATGATAAGAGTGACTAGCATCTTCCTTTCAGCACACCTACGGTACTCTGCAAGTTGTCCTCCTCTGTCTGCAAGTAATAACCATTTCCCTTGCGTAACCTGGTATATGCACATTTTTTTATGTCCCCATGTCCCCTGGTGAGGGGAGTAATTGGGTAATGTTTACGACGTGTTCAAAGAAGTCTGAGGATTTTGAGTAATCTTACCTGGACAAGCTACATTGCTAGTATCACACAATCACGGGTTGCTCAGGCTGCTAATGCGTGCACTTGCACGGAAGTTTAGCGAGGTGTCGGGGTATTCCTCTATAAAGTATGCGTTGCACAGAGGAATACCCTGGGTCAAGAACCAGCCAGTTGGTTAGGACTTCCACACACCTTTGGGTGAATCTTCCCTAATAGAGAATGAAAGGGTTTGTATTAGTGATGGAACAAATGACAAATTTGAAAATTTTTACTTTTTCTAACTACAATGAGAGTATGCGTACGTGCGTGAGTGTGAGAGCAGGGTAGCTGGTACTACCACCTTCCCCTCTGCTTACTAGCAGTGTAGTTGCTATGCCTCATTAAAAGTCATATGGCTAGTCTTCCAGTTTCACTGAAAGTATATTACCTATTAAAGAACTCAAGGTTTGTATCATTAGGAAATATAAAAATTATTTTCAAATTGGTTATCTTTTATCACTTAAAAGAATATGGTACATGGTTTTCCTGCAGAACACACTTGATGTAAAAAAAAAAATCCTTAACACACCAAGGTTACTACTGCAAGAGTGAGTTCTCTCTCTCCATCTCGCCCTCCTGTGCAGTGTCATAAGTGTGTATACGCACAACAGACAAACCACGTAGGTGGAACTGTGAAGTGCAGTTCCATGCAAAAAAAAATTTATTTACTAATAAACTGGAGGTTGGCTACTGACATTAGGTTTAAACGATTATATATTTCACAAGTGTAAAGAAGAAATTAAAGAAAAAACCATTATACTGAATGTTACCGAAAGAAAATATAGGAACTGCAGTTCCACAGTGCCTATACACGAGTTGCCACTGCCAATGGTCTTATTTCCCGTCAGAAACCTGCTTCAACCACTGTCTCTGATATGCTTTGCTTTTTTTCTTTACTTAAAATGCTTTTGTGATTGTTTCTCAAGTTAATGAGAACCTTCTCCGGCCTTGGAGGTAGTCCTTTTGGCACTATTATGAGGCGAGTGGAGGTAATCTCCATACTTTGTGCCATGGATGTTGTGGTAAGGTATGCCCTTTACCTTTACTTGTAATTTTTGCAGGGATTAGGAGAAATACAATAGTGGTTAGAAGAAGGCATAGAGGGATCGTTCCCCCCTTTCTTTTTTCTGGTGAAAACAAGAAGCAGCAGCCTTCTTTCCAACTCTTAAATCTTCTCTTTCAGATCCTTTCTTATCGTAGTTTCCTGAAAATTTGAAACCCAAAAATACCTAATGTGCATGATTTTGTAGATGTGTTATCACCTATAATTAGTAAACCCGAGCTTGTACACAGTGATGTAGATCCTTTGATTTCAGTTCTTATTCAACCAAAGCAAGAGATGTTACAGATTACGTTACTTACCAGTTTGTATGGACCATAACATGTCACCATATCCCCCCACGAGTGATTAACTTGGGAGATCGCTCTTTTGTTTCCGATTTTACGGATCAAGTATTTTTCTCCTCCACTTTGCACAGTAATTGTTTTATCCTATCCTTCCACTTTAATTTTGTTCATTGTAACAGTGAGAGTAGTATGCCTATTTCATTTTCTGTATTTAAGTGTACAGTGTTTGACTAAAGCTTATTTGTAAAGTTTGTGAAGGCAGGGATTACAAATTTTTTTTTTATGTACTGTAAATAAATACTAGTTTTAAACATCTGACTTACCTGGTAGTTATACAGTATATATATATATATATATATATATATATATATATATATATATATATATATATATATATATATATATATATATATAGCTTATTCCCTGATGTCACGGCAGAAATTTCAAAACTCGAGGCAATCCCGGATTGGGTAGCCAGGTGTACCACGAGTGCGCCCTCTACCCAGGTACCTGGAACCATTCCAGTCATTCCTCAGATCTTCCCTGCCGCGTCACCGGTGACATCATAGGAATTTCGCTCGCTTTGTCCTGGTTTTTTGCAGTTAATTTGGCTCGTTTTGGTTTTGTTTTATTTTGACTGACAGCGAGTGGTTGGAATATGATCGCTATATTTGTAAGCTTGAAAGGGATAGGATCAGGAGTTTTTCCCCCTACTGTAAAAACTAATGAACCAACTCTTAAAGACATGATGGTGGAAGGAAATCATTCCGCTAGCACTATGACGTCACAAGTCGTGACATAAACTCTACGGAAAATGACTTGCAAATTCATTTCTTTCTTCTTGCAAGGAATGAAAAGAAAATACTAACTTACAAAGCAAAAGTATTTAATTTTTATAATGTAAAAGGAATATATTTTTAAGAAAACATTTGTCCTATTAGTATACCTTCTTTAGATAATCATCGATCTATTATCAGATTAAACTAGCGTACAGTCAAATTTACGCTACGTAGTACTCATGACGATCGATACAGTCCCACAAATTACTTTGTATCGTTATTTATTTTTTCGATATTAGGAATACTAATATTAATCGTATAGCCTATTGGATTCTCATTCAAGCCCTTGGCGAAAGAGTAGAATCTCTCGCAGTGGGCAGGTCTAAATTATGGTCTGATGTGAAAGAGTTAAAAAGTGCAAGTTTCAGTGCTAAAATCAGTGCAGTGGAGAGTGAGGCTGCTCGGACTTGTCGTTCTCCTAGCCCTGAACCTCTTCCAAGCTCCCAAACCCCTGGACGAAGGAATGTCGACAGGCGAAGAGAGGCGAGAGGCGTTAGCCCCCGAGCAGTCGTCCCCTCGAATGTACCTATTGATGCTTCCCAGGACACTCGCCCTTGCCATGGGAAAGGTAAGGTAAGTGTTATCTTTGCCGTCGGATGACGCAGCTCACAGATGGGGCTGGCGTCTTACGTATTTCCCTTCCTACTAGACAGGAAGAGAGTTGCTCGGCGTCATAGACGCTGAGCGTCTAGATTCTAAACGCCATGACGCCAAGCGTCGGAAAGGACGCCGAGCGTCAAGGAGTTGGACTACATCACGTCAAGCGTCGAGTAGTTGGACTACATCATGCCAAGCGTTGAGTAGTTGGAAGTCGTGACGCCGAGCGTCAAGAAGTTGGACGTCATAATGCCGAGTGTTGGAGCCTTGGACGTCAAGCTACTAACGCTGTTTTAAGAGTTAGACATGATGTTTGACACTGAGCGTTGAGTAGAGGAACAGCTTACCAAGCTTCGGGAACCTGGCAGCCATGACGCTGAGCGTCGTAAGGAGGAACAGCTTACCAACCGGCGAGAGACTGGTACGCATGACGCCAAGCGTCAAGGAGTTGGACGTCGGGACGCTGAGTGTAAGAGCCTCGAACGTCATGAAACGGAGCGTTGAGATCGCAAACGTCATAGTTCCAAGCGTCGGAAGAAGGGATCGACTGTCACCTTTCCCCTAGTGATCACTTAGAGGAAATTTCGTAAGGAGAAGATCCTAAGATCCCTTGATGGATTTAAGAAACTTATGAGAGTTTTTACCAAAGAGTTTCCTCATTATTTTGCTCCTGCTGCTCCTCGTTCCCCGCCTTCATAGTTTACGCAAGGAAAGGCGTCGAAGAAGTCTCTGTTCACAAAGATGGTGTTGTCTCGCTTATCTAAGAGAGCCTTGAGAATGATGGGGGACTGGATGCAATCCAGGAAGGACCAGGAAATGACTGTTTTTTCTTTTCCCCGGTCAGATTGGCTTCCAGATCTAGCGTTTGGTACGAGACTGGAGAAGTTCTCGGCTTGGGATTTCCTGCCTCTGCCCAAGGAGACTTTTCGAGTCTGGTGGATGCCCCTCGTCGGACAGCCAAGAGAAGAATCAAAGTGCTCTGGTCAACGTTGGAACTTGATCATCTTCTCAAAGGCGTCTTCAGAGCTTTCGAGGTGTTCATTTTCCTTGACTGGACTCTGGGAGCCTTGGGAAAAAAGGTTTATGCTTTGAAGGATGTGGACACTGAAGGCCTCATTCACATTGTCTTGCAGGGACAAAGCCTTAAGAGGCGGATTTAATGAATTGGCAGCCCTTTTTTCGGCGTGTGTTTTTAGGAAAAGAGCCCAAATGTGCTGTTTTTTGTCCAATGGGGTTACACCCATACAAAAGTCGGAATTGCTGTACGCACCTCTTCCTTCTCCCTTTTTCCTCAAGAGTTGGTCAGAGAGGTCTCTTCCACTTTAGCCCAAAAGGCCACACAGGATTTGTTGTCTAAAACAGCAAGGAAGGTTCTGCCTACTTCTTTCTGAAGCCGCAAACCTAAGGAAGAAGCTCCATTCCCTCAGTTTTCGCAGCTCTTTCAAGGGAAAACTTTCAGCAGGGGTAGTATCAGACCCAAGGGAAGGAGAGCAAAGAGAAGAGGATTGAAACTAGGGCGAAGCAGAGTCTGACTGCATTCGCCATCAGACAGCAGTAGGAGCCAGACTAAATAACTTCTGGCGAGCTTGGGAGAGGAGAGGAGCAGACCTTTGGTCCGTACAGTTACTAAAGGAGGGATACAAAATCCCTTTCCTAGGGAAACCCCCTTTAGTAGTAACTCCGATGGATCTCTCTGCCAGATACAGAGAGGAGTCAAAGGTACAGGCTATGCAACATCAAATGTGTCTTTTATTGGAGGCGGCGGCAATAGAGAGGGTGCGATATTTGCGGTCATCAGGTTTTTACAACTGCTTATTCCTGGTTCCCAAGAACTTGGGGGGGGGGGTGGAGACCAGTCCTGGATGTAAGTGCTTTCAACGCCTTCGTTCAGAAAAGACAGTTCTTCATGGAGACATCGAAATCAGTCCTAGCAGCAGTAAGAAAGGATGACTGGATGGTCTCTTTAGACCTCCAGGATGCTTACTTCCACATCCCCATCCATCCGAACTTCAAGCAATACCTGGGGTTCGTGTACAAGGAGGAAGTTTTCCGGTTTTGGGCTCTTTGTTTTGGCCTAAGCACCGGCCCTCAAACATTTACGAAGCTGATGTCAAATGTAGCGGGCATGCTGCATTCAAGAGGTATCAGAGCCTCCCTGTATCTGGACGACTGGCTACTCAGAACTCATTCCTACAATCGCTGCCTGGAGGATCTGCATGTGACGTTGAGGTTATCAGAAGAACTGGGTTTTCTGATAAAAACTGGGTCTTCTGATAAACAGAGAAGTCTCAACTGATACCATCCCAAGAGATCCTTTATTTGGGGATGGAGATTCGGAGTCAAGCTTTTCGGGCTTTTCCTTCTGCCTCAAGGATGGAGCAAGCTCTGAAGCTTCATTGCTTTCTAGAGAAACGGAAGTGTTCTGTAAGAGAGTGGATGAGTCTGCTGGGAACTCTCTCCTTGTTGGAGCAGTTTGTCTCCTTGGAAGACTGAATCTTTGCCCTCTTCAGTTCCACCTCAATAGACATTGGGACAAGGGAAAGGAACTGGAGACAAAATGTATCCCCATTACAGAATCCGTAAAAAGTTGCTTTCAGTGGTGGAACGACCCAGTCAAACTTCAAGAAGCTCTCTCCCTGGAACAGAGGAACCCAGAACTTGTGTTATGTTGCGACACCTCGGACTCGGGGTGGGGAGCAACACTGGGCAAGTTGGAGATCTCAGGTTCCTGGACAAAAGATCAGGAGATCCTCCACATAAACCAGGAGCTGTTGGCAGTCCTGTTGGCCCTCAAAGGCTTCGAAGGGTCAGTCCTGAACAGAGTGGTGCAAGTCAATGCTGACAACACTACAGCATTGGCCTACATAGCCAAACAAGGCGGAACCCACTCGAGGTCCCTTTGAGACTGTGAGAGAACTACTTTACTGGGCAAAAGAGAAGAATGTAACCTTTGTAACAAGGTTTATTCAAGGGACAAGGAACGTGATGGCAGACAGTCTCAGCAGGAGAGGTCAAGTTTTGTCCACAGAAAGGACACTTCACTAGGAGGTCTGCAAGAACCTGTGGTGGATTTCAGGTCGTCCTTGTATAGACCTGTTCGTAACTTCGAAGACGAAGAGATTGGAGACATAATGCTCCCCAGTGCCAGATCTCGAAGCAGTCCACATCGACGCTTTCCTATTAGACTGGTCCCACCTGGACGTGTACGCATTCCCTCCGTTCAAGATTGTGCACTAAGTAATGCAAAAATTCGTCACATGAGAGAACCAGATTGACTCTAGTGGCTCCCTTTTGGCCCACAAGAGTGTGGTTCACAGAGGTACTAGAATGGATGGTGGACACCCTGAGAAGCCTCCCATCAAGAGTAGATCTACTCGAACAACCCCTCTTGGAAAGGTACCATCAAAACCTCCAAGCTCTACATCTAACTGCTTTCAGACTATCGAAAAACTCACAAGAGCTAGAGGTTTTTCGAAGGAGGCAGCTAGGGCAATTGCAAGAGCAAGGTGGTCTTCTACCATCAATGTTTACCAATCCAAGTGGGAGGTTTTTAAAGAATGGTGCAGAGTCAACTCTGTCTCCTCTTCCAGTACCTCTATGACTCTGATTGCTGACTTCCTGTTATACCTTAGAAGGAAACGTAGGTTTTCAACTTCAACCATCAAGGGATACAGGAGCATGTTAGCGGCTGTCTTCAGGCATAGGAATTTGGACCTTTCTAATAATAAAGACCTCTAGGATCTTCTCAAATCCTTTGAAACAACTAAGGAACATCAGGAATCGCCAGCTTGGAATGTGGATATATTCCTGAAGTTCCTAATGAGTGACAGGTTTGAGCCCTTGCACTCAGCTTCGTTTAAGGACCTCACCATGAAGACACTCTTTTTGGTCAGTCTGGCGACAGCTAAAAGGGTCGGTGAGATTCATGCCTTCTACAAGAATGTAGGCTTTAGAAATAACAAGGCTATCTGCTCCTTACAGCTAGGCTTGTTAAAAACGAACGCCCTTCTCAACCCTGGCCCAAGGCTTTTGAGATTCCAAACCTTTCGGATGTGGTTGGAGAGGAATTGGAGAATTGGAGAAGGTCCTGTGTCCAGTAAGAGCCCTGAAGTTCTACCTGGAAAGAACGAGAGAGTTACGGGGCAAGTCAGAAGCACTTTGGTGCTCGGTCAAGAAGCCTTCGTTACAAATGTCGAAGAATGCACTATCCTTCTTCATCAGGCTCTTAATAAGGGAGGCTCATTCACAATGTAGTGAGGCAGACCTCAAGCTTTTGAAGGTCAAGACACAGGAAGTTAGAGCTGTGGGAACTTCTGCAGCCTTCAAGCAGAATAGGTCTTTACAAAGCATTATGGACACAACCTTCTGGAGTAGTAAATCTGTGTTCACCTCACACTATTTGAAACGTGTCCAGACTCTTTATGAGGACTGCTACACTCTGGGACTATTTGTAGCAGCGAGCGCAGTATTGGGGGAAGGATCTACCACTACATTCCTGTAACCTAGTACCCTTTTCTTCTCTTAGAACTATTGTATTTTTATGGTTGTTCGTGGAGATTGGACGACAGTCTTCCACAATCATTGATTTTAGTCAGGTGATCAGTTTGTTCCTTGAGAGCGCCCGGAACAAGGGTATTGGAGGAGGTCCTGTCACATGGAGGTTTTTACACTGGTTTGACAGCTCCTTAGAGGTCTTCAGCCCCCTGGGTGGATCGCTGGATCTCGTAAGGAAAGCAGACATAATGAGGCAGGAATTCATTGAAGTCAGCTTCCTTATCAGGTACCAACCCTTAAGCTTGTTTATCAACTCTAAAGTAAATTCCAACAATATTGGCTGACTCTGAACCTCCATCAGAGGTGTCATCATGCTATATATATAACTACCAGGTAAGTCAGATGTTTAAAAATTATATTTTCATAATAAAATAAATTTTTGAACATACTTACCTGGTAGTTATATATAATTTAATTCCCACCCTCCTCCCCTCTAGAGACCTAAGGGCATGGAAGATCTGAGGAATGACTGGAATGGTTCCAGGTACCTGGGCAAAGGGCCCACTGGCGGTGACTGGTGGTACACCTGGCTACCCAATCAGCGATTGCCGCGAGTTTTGAAATTTCTGTCGTGACGTCAGTGACTAAGCTATATATATTACTACCAGGTAAGTGTGTTCAAAAATTTATTTGTTCCATAACTGAAATACAAACCACGCTATTTACATGGGGTAATTACTTCGGCGTAGCTGAATGACGAGCCTTAAAAGTTTTAACAGGGTTTTCTACCCCGCCGCTAATTAGCGGGGGTAGGGAGGGGTAGCTACCCCTCCCCCCTCGCTCACACCAGTGAAATTGAATATTTCACTTTACTTTTGGCTCGGATGGCGATCGGAAGTCTCCGCTCCCATCCTCACTTGACGGCCATTATTGTTTTGTCTTTTAACTTACCTTTTGATGTTTTTTTTTTTTTTGGTGATGATAAACACGTTTAAGAACTTTATAATTGATAAAAATATCAAAAGGATATTAAAAATCTACAAAAAATACCGATTTTGGATGAAAAATTCCTAGACGCAAAAGGTCTTTGGAAGAAAACTTTTGGCAACGCTGCAAAATTTCCATGACGATGCTGGGCGTGCATGAAGAGAGAGAGAGAGAGAGAGAGAGAGAGAGAGAGAGAGAGAGAGAGAGAGAGAGATCTATTTTCCTCTCCTCACTGGGCTATTTTTCTCTGAAGACGTTAAGCTTGTAGCATCCTGCCTTTTCAACTAGTGTTGTAGCTTAGACAACAACAACAATAATAATAACCTATATACAGAGAATATTCGGTGCTACTATAGTATGAGGTCTACCGCCATATGTCGCCTACCAAGGATGAGGGTGAGGTCTACCACGTGACCAGCGTTCCACAGCTCCTAAATCAGTTTTTCCCTCGGCCTAAAAGAGATATAATCGATTGAGGGTACTAAAAATGTTGCTGAAGGAGTTTTATAGAAGTCATTCTGACAGAAGAAGCAGCACTCGCCTTTTTAAGAGAGCACAATCTCTTGGATACAGTTCAAGAAGTAGATCTATTTGTATCATTCTTAGAAGATGTACGAAGTGTGTATCGCTAGAATAAATGTATGGAAATATATGATAACCTGTTTGATGCACGAAGAGTGTATCGCTAGAATAAAAGTATGGAGATATATAACATGTTTGATGTACGAAGAGTGTAATCGCTAGAAGAAATGTATGGAAATATATGGTAACATGTTTATTTTTACCTTTATTTTTTTTTAATGTAATTAGAAATCCAATGATCTATTTAAGTCATTTCTAAGATATGATTAAATTAAGTGTTTGTTGCTTAAACAAATGTATGAAATGTGTTTTATCTACGAGGGA
>NC_090732.1:127191874-127369374 GCF_036898095.1 Palaemon carinicauda | reverse complement strand
ATACATTAGGGTTTGTTAGAACGGGAATCCGTTAAAACCTCTTCAAATTGTGTGTTGTGTGTTTTACAACAATTTGGGCAATATCAAATCCATTAAGGAAAATTTTGGAACGTTGATTTTTTTTTTTTTTTTTAAGGAGTGTTGAAACCTTTTAAATTAATCACGCGTAAATTCTTTTACAACATTCAAGTGTTGAATTTACTCTAGAGATGCAATTAACGGTGTTAATATGGCCTGCAATCTATTGTTGAAATTAACCCAGTGAGGTCCTTTAGAGCTAGAGACTACCTTTTCGGTGAATTTTATTTAGCTCCCACCTAGCCATTATTTTCATAAACTCAATTTTCCCCACGTCGGTTTTCTTGTATTATTGTTCAGGTGTTATTACCTAACAATGAAAGGATTCACGAAATGCTTGCAAAGTAACAGCCTTCCAGCTGAGTTCGGTAAAGTTTTATAAGTCTGCATGGTATCATTTCGAACAGAAATTTTTTTCCTGTAGCATATAACGTGATTTATTTGAATTTGACCTTCATTTCAGCTGCAAACAGAACAAACAGTTCGACTAACTTCGAGTAGCCGAACTGGTTGTTGTTGTAGCGGTTGAAATGAAGTTGAAAACCTGTTTGAACACTGTATTTACTGGAGGAAAACATGTTTTCTGTTAATGTTTAGTTATAATGGCTCTTGTTCTGGCCCGTGCTCGCTTCGCTTGCTAGGAAATTTAAAGCTCATATACACTGTCAAGTGGTCAGCTCCGCACACTAACCTTAGCAATGCTAAATATAATTAGCAAGGTCTATAGAATACCAGGTCAACCCACGCGCAGGTAAATTGGGGGTTAGCGGGGATTAGAGGGGTAAACGTTAAGTGGGGGTAAGTTTCGTGACGTCACAGAGCTCCATTGGGCCGCGAAAGAGAACCATTCAGCATTAGCTTCCTTTGCAAAAGTTCAGTTTTCTTCATTATCCCGTTGAAAATAACATTTCTATTTCAGAAAAAAATTAATATTATAAGCTATTTTGATGACTACATTTCGTTACAAAATAGTTCCTGTGAGAAAGTTTTTAAGGAAAATGGTTTAAAAAGTCGCATATCAGCAAAGAACAAACATTATCCAAATCCTTTATGGAAATATTGTTTCACCAAATGTACAATTAAGCAATGTGCATGCATATTTAGATACATTTCTAAACTAATCATTTACTAATGACTCAAAACTAAATCTTAAAAATATCTATTAAAATAAAGTTGTACAAACACACAATAGAAATAAGTGATCATGATTATTACATTTTACAATCTTCTAACTTTAATAGTTATTTTCCTTGCAGAAGTTATTTCTTTTAATTAATATTATTATTCTAAAAATATTTCGTCAACGAACAAAATAAGTGACTATAAGTGGTAATCCCATTTTATTAGGAATATCTAATGCTATTTTTTACTACTCTGTGATAACTTTTTTTTTTTTTTTTCAATATTCTTTATCGGATCAGTAAATTCTTTTGATGCCTTCACCAATTCCTTATTTGCTGAGCTAATTATACCTGCCCACGAATCGTCCCCCTTTAATACAGATTTGTGCATTAGGGAAACTTGAGGGCAATGGAACCGGCGAAACAGTCTAGACCTTTCTATTTTGCATCATCCATATGTCCAATTATCAACTTCCCCTATACTTTTTGTAACATCATTTCCTTCACCGTCGCATTCATCGGCAGACAAAATATCATCGCATATAGCCTTAGATCACGTTGTAGCGATTTTTCATCTTTATCTTGAGAGAGAGAGAGAGAGAGAGAGAGAGAGAGAGAGAGAGAGAGAGAGAGAGAGAGAGAGAGAGAAAATTATTATCAAGAAAATAAAAGGTTATAGCTGTTAAGTTATCTATTTTGCAATTGGGATCTGTATTATATTTTGACCTTATAAGGTAACTGTCCTTCTCTAATAGATGATATTTAACACTATTTAACTGTATCTAACGCTGGGTGCTGATAGCAGACTTCCATTTATCACAAAAAGGTAAGGAAATGTTCAAGTCCATCTTGATTCATTCTATAAGTTAATAAAATGATTTATTAAATATAATTTTCTCCTTTTTAACAATATTGGCAAAGATTCACAAGAAACTGCCAATCCTATTTGGAATGAATAAAGACAATTATTTCCCATTAGCTTCAATGATTTTACTCGGTGTCGTGCAATTGATGAAATCGTCCTGATTTTGTAAGTTCAACCCGTATTAATTTCTGAACATCTTTGTATCGTACGGAACTCCAGAGATAAATTGACTTATTTCTTCCCAATGCTTATCTAAAAATAATCCTTTGCTACAGAAATATTTAAGCGATTTCGTAATTGTTTCTAATATCAATTGTAGGCTACAGCTAATTTTACATTCATACGCTGAAAGCCACTGACATTTATATGTTTCTCCAAATTTATGTGATATTTTCAGATCACTTTTACATTATAAGTTCCCTTAGCGAAGAGCAGTGGACAAAATCACCGTCACTTTGCTGAAAGCCATTATCAAAGAAATTGTTTCTTATTAGTCTCATGAGATGTGGAGCATCAGCAAAGACACAAACAACGCGATCGGTGATGCTGGATTTTCAATCATCGAATTAAGCACAATTATGCATAAAGATTTCCATAAACTACCGTTGGTAGGACCTAGGTCGTTAAATATAAACATTACAGAAAAACTCGTTAGTTCTACCTCAATGATAGTATAATTTTTAGAGCACTAAGAGTATCTGAATCTTAGTCATAACTACATTTTTAGGCAATGCTGCCTTCATCAAATCATTAGGTGGAAACACGCTCAAAATTATTTGTGATTTGTCCTTAGATAATTTGATAACGGTCTTTAAAATTTATGGTTCGACATACAACATATACTAACACAACTATTTAACGTAGAAATGGAAGAAAGATTGAAATATGGAACATCAGCTTCTTTGTAAGCAAACTGTGAAATAGTAAATACCGGAAAACAAAGGCTGGTAAATCAGACCACGGTGCGGTGTGACGTCATCAATAACCGCATGGCTAGCCTGCGCAGTAGAGAACACAGTTTGGGCCGCTGATGGGTAGACCTTGTATTCTATAGACCTTGATAATTAGCGTATTTTTTCATTGGTTTATTATACACCTAAAACCCCAAGTTCCCATTGGGGTCCCTCATCGGCGGATATAGATATGCATATATTTCTGAAGCTATTCATTTCATACAGGAACGAGTGTCATTTTCAAACAATAATGCTACTATTTTTTTCTTTACTCAATTTTCCCCACGACAGCTTTCTTGTTTTATTGTTCTGGTGTTATTACATTCGGGATAAACCTAACAAAGAATCTTAGGTTGTATCCTTACCCTACGCTAAGGCGTTGCATCGAACAGCCTATGCCTAGATAGTCTGCAATATATTTTGAAATTTTGCCATCGGAATGGCCTGTAGGAAAAAAGGGTGATGTATTAGCTTCAAGAAAGTACAGCACTTGTCAGCTTAACTAGCCTTGTATTTGCTTATACAAAATCTATAGGACACATTGCAAGTTTAGTCTTTCTAGCTTTGTGAAAATGCCCGGCTTCATAGTAATAGCGTGGCTCTCGGTAATATCTGTAGGTCGCCTGTACGTACTATTACTGTCGAGAGATCCAACTTCCTTCATTATATTTATATTTTAATTAATGGATAAGGCCACAGACAACCTTTTAGACGATCTAGCTGTTTCGGGAGTGCTTCAAAAACTCATCCTTAGTATTTTGTATTGTTCGTCCGCTAAATTAATACTATTGATATTTAGGGCGGGGCGCTGTTCACTTGTAATAGACCAATGTCCTTGCGTGTATTTCTGTTGAGCTCTCGGGTTTTTTTTTTTTTTTTTTTTTTTTTTTTTTTTTTTTTTTTTTTTTTTTTTTAATTTGTTATCATAGTTGGCATCTAGTTGGGTTAACCTATCAATAATAATTTGGTTTACTTTTTGGTCTTTGGTCCATGCCAAGGATTCATCGCAATTTAATTCTGTCGCCTTTATTCTGGTCTGTTACGACAACCGGTACAAGGCTCCCTGTCGAGCAACAAATTTGCTGAAATTTCCTCATTGCTGTAATCACTTTAGTTACTTTGCTCTGCACTCATCACCTTGCTTATTCAAGTTCCCGTAAGTTCTGGCGACAGGTATGTTGCATTAAATGCCCTATCAAGTCTATGGGTAATTTGCTTAATTGCTAATTAATCACTTGTTTGCTTTGCTGTCTTTTATTTGTCTATTTGGGCAAACAATTTTTTTTTAAAGTTGATCTTGGTTGTTCAATATTATGACTAGATAAAAGGTATGTTCCTTTACTTACACATTAGACATTAGGAAGGAGGAAAAATGAATAGTTTATGAACATTGTAAACTGGAAGTACCTTCCAAAGTTTTAGCAGTACTTTATAACCCTTAACCGCTTTGAAGATAGTCGTTGGGTTCCCTGTCAATGGCTAGGCAGTCATTTTCCCTGATACTAGAGTTTGCCGATTTTGCTCTCGTAAACCTCAATAATGCGAGTCCTTACACGGGCCAAGCTGTCTCATGTCTGTATGTAGAGGCCTATGAATTATATATTTCCATTTGTTCTCGTCCACCTCGAAAATGAGATTCCTTGTACGTGCCGAGCTGTCTCCTGTCTGTATATAGAAGCCTATGAATTATATATTTCCATTTGCTCTTACACCTCGATAATGCGAGCCATTTTATGTGCTGAGCTGTCTCCTCTGTATATAGAGGCCTATGAATTATATTTACATTTGGTCTTGTCCACCTCGATAATGCAAGTCCTTATGCGTGCTGAGCTGTCTTCTGTCTGTATAGAGGCCTATGCATCATGCATATCCATAACCCCAGGAGGTAACTATTGGTAACTCTTTAAATGTTCGATATATTACTCGTATTGACATTTCATAGCTTAAAATTATATTAGTTAAAATTAACCTTCTACTTAGTACTTAAGGTTATCTGAACGAAGACGCCTTAGACATTGAATCCTTGGGGGTTTTCTGCCGAAGGTTCTGAACGAAGACGCCTTAGATGTTGGATCCTTAGGAGTTTTATGCCAAAGCTTATCTGAACGAAGACGCCTTAGTCGTTGAATCCTCGGGAGTTTTATGCCAAAGGTTGTCTGAACGAAGACGCCTTAGTCGTTGAATCCTCGGGAGTTTTATGCCAAAGGTTGTCTGAACGAAGACGCCTTAAGTCGTTGAATCCTCGGGAGTTTTATGCCAAAGGTTGTCTGAACGAAGACGCCTTAAGTCGTTGAATCCTCGGGAGTTTTATGCCAAAGGTTGTCTGAACGAAGACGCCTTAAGTCGTTGAATCCTCGGGAGTTTTATGCCAAAGGTTGTCTGAACGAAGACGCCTTAAGTCGTTGAATCCTCGGGAGTTTTATGCCAAAGGTTGTCTGAACGAAGACGCCTTAAGTCGTTGAATCCTCGGGAGTTTTATGCCAAAGGTTATATGAACGAAGACGCCTTGGTCGTTGAATCCTCGGAAGTTTTATGCCAAAGGTTATCTGAACGAAGACGCCTTAATCGTTGAATACTCGGGAGTTTTATGCCAAAGGTTATCTGAACGAAGACGCCTTAGTCGTTGAATCCTCGGGAGTTTTATGCCGAAAGCTTGATGTGTAGGGTAGATGCAACGTGGTTGCTTTACAGGGAGCGGGTCGACGTATTAGCGACGTTGAGGATGCACCTTATGAAATCCTCAGGTATGGTGTATTGTAGTGGTCACTAATTTTGCCGTGATGATTTTATATTATGGTCTTTAAAGATCAAGTTGTTAAGAATTGCTGCGTTAATGCAAATTGTATTCAAGCGTATGGCAGTAGTATTTTTTTTTTTTACAAGTTTATTGATATATTTTCCTAGATTTACTGGGGTGTTTATGTATTTAAACAATACATGGGATAGTGAATACATAGCATGGCACAGTATGGTTTTATTTCTTATGTCAGTTTTAATAGCAAAGTAGGTTAGGTGAGGCATAGTGACGTTTAATTTTGATAATTTATTATTCAATTTTAGGAGATTGTTATTAATGCTTTACTCAAAAGTACAAATAACTTGGTTTATTTAAAATGTTAAGTTTCAGTTAGAGTAATTGAATGTAATTTTAATTGATTTGAATCTTTAATAACATATACTAGTTTAAACGTACAGTTTATCCTGAAAATTATTTCACCATTTGACCAAAGTTTTCAGATATAATTTTAACTTTTGTATATTTACCTGGAAAATTTAATTTCTTTACCCATGTCATTTTATATGCATTTATTATTTGTAAACAATGTACGGTATGCCCAACTTCTGACCCTTTTTCAGGGTTGGAAAAAAAATGTAAATTGAAAAAAAATAAAAAAAAACTGCATATTCCTCAATTGAGTATCATTTTGATCACCCGAGAATACTCTTGTATGGTCTAGTTAATAATTTCCTTTTTACAGCAGTCGCTGTGTTCGCATGTCGAATGGCATGGACATCGCCACCTCCCCTCCCAAAGGCCGCCAGGAAAAACCTTCCCTTGCACTGATATGGGTTTTGTACTATCTGCGGCAACGAGTATATGACAGCGCACTGGTTAAGAACGGCAATCCTACATACCTTTTAGTATATAAGGAGAGATATATTTTTTTTTTGAGGAAACTGAAATACTGGATCTGAGGAATGACATGAACATCTTTCTTGTGAGAATGTCACTTCTTGCAGTGTGGTGTTGCGTTGGCGGGCAAACGGTTCTTCTCAAAACAACAGAAGTGTCCTGCTACCCCAACCCCCCCTTCTCAACAGCATCTCTTAGCATGACTGGTAGACGTATCATTCATTTTGACTACATTTCCATTCTGGAGAGATTTTATATACATATATTATAGTTTGTGCCAATTATGGTCTAGTATTTATATATTTTTTCCCATAAAGGTTACATAAAAGCTGTATGGATGTTGAACATGAAATTTTCATCAAATTTTTCATCTCGTCTCAAACACTTTCTTTTATACCATCCCATGGCCTTGCTGTGACGACAAGCCTCCTTCTAAGGTCTGCCACCCGACACAAGAAACTTCCTCTGTTCCGACCGAGTACGAGATTATTAGTTGAGGTAATGGGGAGAGGGTTTCAATTTTTTTTTTTACAGCCAACAATTTGCCTGATATATTTAAAAAAAAAGATATGACTTGTATAATCCAATCTTCTGGGCATTCGTACAAAAGGGGTGCTCAGTTGATTAGCATGGATTCAAAAGTACAAATATTTAGATATTTACAGTCTTAAGATTTAATTTTTCTAATTAAAACCTAAGTGAATGAAGAGATCTGCAAGCAAAGGTGGTTTTGTCCCGTAAGGGAGTATTAATTTGTTACCTAGGTAATCATCATTTGAGTGTTTTTTTTACTTTGTTCTAGTCCAGAGAAGTTCAGTAGTTTGAGGTATTCCAGTTAAAATGACTGAATAATTTATATCTATATAAGATACCCATCTTACTCTATCTTTTTACCCCACGCTCTTTCATATTCAACCTGAGCCCTGGGTGCCGACAGCTATGCTGTTCCAGGAACACAATACTACGGTCAGCGGTGTAGAGGTATGGCAAGTGTTGAAGGTGTATGAAGCAGGTTTATTTTATTCCCGTAATGATACCCCTTTTAAAAGCCTACAAGATAATGGAATTTATCAATGAATAGGGCTTATGGTAAAGGTAAGTTTTAAAGTATATAATACCATTGGCAGGAAATATATCAAGAGTTCCAAACAATAACGGGTTGACCGTTGATACTAGTAACTAAGCTAACCTTTACTGTGGCCCTAAAGATTTTAAAACTACAAAACATGACATTTCAGCTAATAAAAAAAAGAATTGAGTTTTTTTTGAGATTGAAGGAGTAACTTACAAAAGAAGGTATGAGGATTTGCTTTACATTAAATACTATTCCAGTGCAAATAAAGTGTCAAGTTGAGAAATTGAGTCTTGGTTTAAAACTTAAGAGTTGATAAAGGAATTCATTGTACTGTGTAGATATGAAAAATGCTGTTCTTACAGGGAATGCCTGAAAAATATGATGTCACGAATCCAGAAATGTTTTGTGAAAACTTCTGCGGATGTAATTGCAGACGGCAAGGGGACCTCTGCAACATCTCGTAGGTCACACTAATCCGGAAAATTTTGCGAAAACATCAGCTGTTGTGATTGCAGACGGCAAGGGGACCTCTGCAATCATTAGTTCTGCTAAGTTTCCAAAGATATTAAGGTGATGAAATAATGGTAGCTGCAGACAAGCTGTCCTTTTTTGGTGGGGGTCAAGTAGACTCCCTCCTACTCGTGTTCCAAGGTATTTTATAAAGGAAATGTTCATATTTATTATGCAATGTTTTCTGTTAGATTTTTTTTAAAGGAAATATTTATACAATCTACATATTGATCTTAGACTTGAATGCTGAAGATAGCTAAAAATTTATGGCATTACAATCTTGTAGACATATTTTGATGGACAGGTAGGTTGTTTTTGGCCCTAAAAGTTTGTTACAGGTTACTTGGCTGCAATGAAACTGCTTACGGTGGTTTGGGCCCTGTGTTGAATGGTATAGCAATAGTGCACTGAAGTTGATGCAACGAAAAAGTACGGTTTTATGCTACCACAAGGACGGTTGATGATTCCAGACTTGTAAATGGGACATTTTTTGTTCCAGCGAAGCATGAATGGTTGAATTAGAAGTTCCTGCTTTAACGAGGTTTAGTTTTTATTACAGACAGGAACAGTTTGCATGTAAGTGGTTTTTACTACCCCAAAAATGACTAAGGGATTGTAGAGATTTGAAGTTTTGTTCAAATATACTTACTTAAATTAGTGATATCCATGTTAGCTTTTGATAACTCTCATGATGGGTTGCTGCTTGTACAGTATAATTCCTCCACACTTGCTAGTTTGTACTGGATATTTTATTTTATCAGATTACAACTAAATACTCTTTGTTGCCTGTTAATTTTTGTTCATAAGGTTTCAAGCTCCAAGATTTTGTTTCTAAGGCTACTTAGTAAATTTTCTTGCATGCTTCTACTTAATAGTTGAATTAAAAGCTAAAACAATTTAGGAATCCATTATTCATTGGATGGTTTAGTTAAAGCCAAGGGGATGGGATTGGGTGTAAGTTGCTTTATCCAGTGTCCCACAGATCGTAACGCCCTGTCTTGCAACGGATGACAAGCCCCCAAATCCAGGCTGTGGTGAAGTCCTAGCTAGCATCCAAACCAGCGCCTGCTAGTTCTGGAGCAGCTGTTGCCAAAGGTTAACTGCATCAGCCTGAACCCAATAGAAACCGGCTTATAACTCGGTTTGGAACCATTACACGTTTTGTGAAAGTAATCCACATGCATGTGTAGTTTTTCCTGTCTTATCTTGATGGAAATATACATTAGTAATTAATGTAGTTGGCCATATCAGGGTGCTTGGACTGTTTTCAATTAGGTGTTACTGTTAGTCAATTTGAAGAGCATTGTTTGTCTGCAAGTAGAGTATGTTTTACTGCTCTGTAACAATCTAATAGTGGACCTGGAAGTTTCTTAAAATAGCTTATTAGGATTTGGCAAGATAAGTTAAATCTTCATCCAAGATAGTTAAACCATAATACTTTAATAAGATTGAAATTAGTTTATTTTCAATTGGAGAAAATCTGCGCCTGTATGTTACCTTCGAACATTGGCTTCCTTTCCCCCAGAGATATTAGGAAGGACCTTCAGATGTAGAAAGAACAACACATTCATCGAGGTCTTCGTTATGAATTGTTTACAATAACTTTTTGGGTCATTTGGTTTACAGGGTTTATTTTAAAATTTGAAATTTAAAACTTTTATAATGTACAGGACTAGAGTTGGGGTTTTGTTGGACCTATAGTTCTTAATGTACCCTTAAAAGTCTGTATTAATATAGTAGCCCTTCTAGGTTACAGTAGGATAGCAAACTCAAAGCCTTCCTGGGTTATTTTTCCCTGTTGGAGCCCTTGGGCTTATAGCATCTTGCTTTTCCAACTAGGGATATAGCTTAGCTTGTAATTATAATTGTGCATTGCAAGAATTAGTCCTGGTAGGAGTACTTTGTTTATTTAGTTACACAAGTCCAAATTTGTATGTTAACATGCTTGTCATGCATAATAAAAGTATTATATTTAAAGTGTAAGTACTCTTTACTTGTGCTGGTATTAAGACATTTTATTCTTGCTCGTCAGGCACGCAACATGTAGCTCTACACAGGAAATTTGTTTTTTAACGAGAAATACTGTAGTAGTCCAAACCCAACGCGTCGTGAGATCAAATTGATCCGTTGAAAAGGGTGTTAGCTCTTCTGCCTCAAGTTTTTATACATAAAAATGCAGATATCTTCATTATAGCCAAGACTAAGTATTTCTCTCTCTCTCTCTCTCTCTCTCTCTCTCTCTCTCTCTCTCTCTCTCTCTCTCTCTCTCTCTCGTTAACCTGAATTAGAAATGTCATGTTTACTGTTCCCAGAAGTTCTTGTATTAGTTCATAAATTGAAATATAATAAAATAAGAGTTCTGGTCAATGAAAAATCATATGGTTGGTAGAAGTTGTGTAAGTCTGGTTCTCCATTGGAAGTTTTGTTTTTCAGGTACTACGGTTCGTTACGCTTCCTTGCCACAATGTCGAGATGATTTCTCACGGCAGTACTATTTATTGCTTGAAACCCCCTACCAGCACCCCTAAAACAAGTACTTGGTTGGCGAGCGTTTCCAGTCATCCGAGCATCTGTTACCGTTAAGTTTGATGGTGCCGTACTTGACAATTGTTTTTTAACCGAAGTATTACCATACCATTTTTTAGCTCTTATCTTAGATTTTTGTTCTTGCAAAAGACTATACAAAATTCTTATCTCTTTGGCTGATATTAAGTAATTAGGGAAGGGATTGTTCTTCATGGAAGATAATTTGCAGGATATTCATTGGAAACTACTTGAGATGAGTGCTAGGTCCTCAAACTTAGGAGCAATGTGGTAGAAGGAAAATTTACTCTACACGGTAGTTAGTTTATTGCACTATGTGCTTGAAGGGGTTTTCTTAATTTAGCAACTTTGAGGGATGTTCTATAAATATTTATGAGCTTCAGTCAAAAGTATGGGGTTACATTATGTTCCCAAGGGCAGGGGGCTGGGATTTCGATTTCTGTTAAGATAGGTATAATGAAAAGCTTCGAAAGGTTATTCATTCAATATTTGACAGTATTTGATGCGATATCTGTAAGCGGACTGCCAAGGATTACTGTTTTTGACCATAAACATTTATTAGGAAGTGTTTTGAGGCGGATTTATATAGATCACGTAGTGGGGTAGTGCTAACCACTAGGTCAGCCTGTGGACACAACAGTAGTGCTGTCTACACACTGCATCCTGCCTGGCCAGTATTCTGCTCGTTCAGTGGACAAAAGCACCACTAATTGGTGTTTGGGGGCACTACCCTATCATTTGTGCATAGTATAGTAACACCCTTGTGTGTGAGGGTATAACACTGAATTTGTAAAGTTTAGCAAGCTTTATAAAATGAAGTTTTGGGAGTAATGCAAACAACTTTAGTCTGTTAAAACTATTGAAGTAGGGAATGGTAGTTAGTGCTCATTGCTTCAGGGGTTGCCTAGTTAAGATAGGGTCGCTTATTGATAATGGAAGCAAGCATTAGGGGTGTAATCTTCGCCCCAAAAAGCATAATTCAGTAAAGGCGTTTGGTAGTTTAAAATAGTTCTTAGTGAAAATTTTTCAATGTATTATAATCTTGAAGTGTAATAAACTATACCAAAAAGGCTAGTAGGGTCCATTTGTAAGTTGTGAGTAGGTAGGCATTGCCTTCATGTAAAGTTGCAAGACAGCAGTATATAACTTGTGTGAAGTTGCAAGACTGCAGTATATAACTTGGTAATTACTGCGCATTTGTATGTGCAAGTTGTGGCTGTCTGCGGGAATTAAGTTTTGGTCGTGCTCTCCGGTAATACGTTTAGGTATCGTTTTGCTAGAGTAATATGTAAAATTTTCGTTCTAACACTGCTCCTTAAGGCGACGGCATTAATTTGGAAATGCAAGGTTGGGGAGGAAATTAAGATTTTTGGTAAATTTAAAGTAAAGTACCTTGGCAAAGGGTTTGTAAGTGGGTGTTTAGGTTTTGAGACCCTAGTTTTATTTAACAGGCTTGAAAAATATGCACCCATTTTAATAGTCTAAGCTACCCCAACTGCAATATGAAAGGGGCTGGTTGATGTCTACTTTAGAGTCTGCTGAAATTTGACCTTGCCTCATCAGATCACCTGGTTGAAGAATTTTTCAGGCCACCCTCTCGTATTAAAATCTTCTGGTTTGTATCTTATCTATGCGCATACCTTTGCAGATCTGAAATTTTTATTTTGTAGGACTGTCAGGGTAAAGTTGTAATAACGTACGAATGGGTTTTGTACAGAAGCAGTTAAATTGGACATTCTTAAAGCTACGAATTTAAATTAGTATTAATCATCTAGACAATTAATTTATTTATAGATTTCAATGATCGTTTTTGGGTGAGAAGGAAAGTTAACAAATTTCTTGGCATTTGCAGTTTGTATACTTCCCTGCCCCAAAAATACCTGATGGACCAATGCACAATTACCGCAGCTTGAACCCTGTGAAGTAGTTATCTTTGCTTCAAGTTGTTTTAGGCCCTTATCAAAGCTATCCTGTTATGAGCGGTTGGGCAGTGTCACAATTGCCCCTACCACAGATTGGCGGTCACGATCCGCGACTACATCGACTTCACAGCTCGACCGATTGGAGTCTCAATGGCTCCACCTCTAAAGAGTGGTTGGTCAAGGAAGTAATCTCTTTTATTAGGGGTCCATTTACATCATTTGGATGGTATTCTGATTTTGTTAGTTGCTGTATTGAAACTGGTTTAAATGGCTAATAATAGGGCAGTCTATTTTAGGAAAAGTATACATTACCAATTTACTCTTTATACTTTCTAATTAAATATTTAAATAATAGTCCATATTTCTCTAGACAAGAACATTAGGTTACTGTGGTTTAGCACGTGACGAGCAAACTCGGAGGCCATTGATGACGGTGCCAGTTCTCTTCGGGTCATTTCACACCTGGCTTGACCGCTTTAATCTATGGGCGAGCCAAGAAAAGGAGGAAAGGGTCGGCTAATAAGTAATTCACCCGGATTTGAACGGTCTAAGAATATAGTCCTATAATTTGATACAATTAAGTTGCTTCCTTCGCTCTTTATTTCAACCACGTGGTGACAAGAAGTTGAAACTCTTAGACATAACAAAACAAAATTGTTATAAAAAGATTCTCACTAACAGAAATAATCTTAATTTTGATATCAAATAAATTCATTTCTCAATTCAGATTAATTATTAAAAGAGGCTTCTTTACAAATGATTTAATTAACCGAGGTTCTGTTAGCAAATGTGGTTATGGTGAGTTCGTCAGAAGAAGTTGGTTCTATCGCCAAAGATTCAATGAATTAGTTAATTCAGACATCATTTTTCATGTCTTCCTTTATAATGTTATCAGTATACTTGATAGCCTTGACCCAATTTTACTTGCAAATCTGAAAATCTTTGATATGGTGGTTGCATCTGCATCTGCGAAACGTTCGATTGCATGGTCAATTACAAATTTAAGTTCCATTAACCTTTTCCCATTTAAAAAAAACTGATAGATATTTTGTCACTTTGATTTCTTCTTGGCGAAAAACCTGACACGGGGAACTAAATGGTATTGGCGTAATGCTATTTTGAGAGAATGAATGCGTAAGCTTATCTTTAAGCGTTTAATAGGATTTTACCAAAGGTCTTGGTGAACTGGCCCATTGAAGATATAGGAAAGTTTGTTGCCATATCTCCTGGCTTGTCATTTTCCTTCCCTTTTCTTAGTGAAGCGAAGGAATCGGGATTAAGGAGAATCGGCAACGCCACAAGTGAGCTTGAAGTTTGCTCGTATAATGGTTTTACTACAGTACCTCTTGTTAGAAATTTTGGTTTGGTGGGAGTGGGAATTGAAATAACAGAGTTCTTGGAACTTGCAGAAACATCTCCCTACCCCCTTTCATAAGGGCCGCTCTTGAGGTCTTTAGTCTACAAGGGTTGAATGCTTGCTTCTACACTGTCCCAGTAAGTTAAACGGTGCATTTGTTCTTGTTCAGTAACTTTGGTGGAACAGGAGAGAAGTATTTTAATTCTTCAACCAGCCAATTTTGGTATGGTAACTTTTCACTTTGAATTCCGCTTAGCATAAATTAATTTATGATTTATATCGTACTTATCACATTAGTATATAATGTGAATGATTGCATCTTTTCAATATACTACTATTAATGCCTACAAGCAAAAGTTTGGCCAGGGGAGTGGGGGGATATAACACAGACCAATCTTAGTACCTGCAGGAGCTAATGTTTAGACAAGAGATGTAAGCTGCTCCAAAGTGTTCTGTCAGTCCCCAGAAAATCCAGAGGTCTAGTTCAAAGCCGTCTCCTTTCACAAGAGAGCTGTGAAGTTATTGCTGTATCTGGCGCATGAATGTTGTTCCGGGCCAAAGCTACCACCTTATTCAGAATCTTGACTCGTGACTGCCACGACTCTTCCACGGAACAGCTGGTATGAGTCTTAAATATTTAACCCTTAACAGTAATTTATCAAGGGACCTGTTACATGGAGTTGTTGGATTAAACTTACCAACACATCACCTTGTGAAGTGAAACTGCTGTATAGATGGTAGACTGCTCTTTAAACTCTCCTATATAGGTTAACCAATAAAGTATTGAAGTTGCCTTTTTATTGGTTCAGTATATGGCCAAGACATTTTCCCTAATGTTTCAGATTGTCAAAAAAGGAAAAATTACACATCTAAATTCTTCATTTTCTCTAGAAGATTTATAGTTTGATGCTTCATTTAGTGAAAGAATGTTTTGTAGGGAGGGGGGATAAGCTAATATATGGAGTTCTTTGAATTTGCAGACACTTCAGTCTAGTTTCTTTTAAAGCACTTTACGTTAACTTTGAAGTCTTGGCAAGGGTTGGATTCCGGCTTCAACATTTGCCCAGTAAGTTCTGTTGTGTACTCTCATATGGTTTATATTATTGTTCAATAAACTCCAAATAAAAAGGGAGGTCAGTTTAAATAGAAGGGAACGTGAGGTAGGATTAAGCATCTTGATGGCATGGTTTCTTTCACTTTATGGAAGTACTCTAGTTCTGTAATCATGATAAATAATCGGTGTTAAAACCAGATTTCTAGTCTTTCTTAAGCCATATTTTATTAGAACAAATATTATAGATTGTGGGCAACAGTACCCTCTTTAATGCTTGAGTGGGGCTTTTCAAGGGGGTTGTTGGGAGCTAACAAGAAAGTTCTTGGTACTTGCAGGAGTTCGTGCACTTTACCCTGTGTTGATAAAGGTATTCTTCAAAGGTTTCCCTCCCCACAAATGCCAGTGTCTCAACTCCCCTGTGCCCCGTCCTTATGAAAGTAGACGTCATATCTATCACCGCCTTGTGATTGTACTTGGTCCAGGTCAAAGCAACCCCCTTGATTTTAAGACGTATGCCTCCCTGGGTCCGGTCACAAGCAAGGTTTACGAGTCTCGACCTCCACAGAACTCGGCTAGTTTCGATCAAGACGTTTATGAGGACTTGAAAGTAGATCGCCTTGGATATGACTGCCCAACACAACTCGTCCCTTTGGTAATGTTTTGCAGGTGTTCGGCCATTGGTCTGCTCTTTAAGCTTTGCTATATATAAACTAACCAGGTTTGAGTACCGAATAGAACGTATGGTGCTCTTGATAGGTGCAGCTAGGGCTTCTATTAGTGGTAGGAATTTTTTTACGGGTCAATGCTTTGGGTAACTTAACATATGGAGCTCTTTATTTGCAAGCATTCTCATGTCTCATTTAAGGGTCAACTCTGTTGTCTTAGAGTTATTTATAAACTTTATGTTGGCTTTACATTTTTCAATCAAGGTACACGATACTTCGTACATTATATGGTGCATATGCAGTATAATTCATAAATGTCCTCTGCAAATAAAATTTTGGGTTAGGGGATTGTGGTGTTAAAATTTCAACTTTACTGGCTCTAAAAAATTTAGTGTGAAAGTTTGATTCTATTCAATATATTTGTTAAATGTTTGCAAGCTGTGGTTCTGGGGAATGGGGGGGGGGGAGCTAACAAGAAAGTTCCTAGTGCTTGCAGGAGCACCCATAGTGGACCAACTCGGACCGGTGGCCCATCCTCATAGCTTTGTGAGGCCATAGCTGCCACCAGCAAATGATTGTACGTGGTCGTCACTTCCGTCCCCCTTCTTTTGAGAGCATTGACTGTTACAATCGTCCCTGCCTTTTGTTAGTAGTTGCTTGCTGCCTTCTGAAAAGGCAAGCAAGATTACAGACTGCAGGTGTGAATTGCAATCCAGATTTTTAGTCGAGGCCTGATTGTATGGTATATTGAGAAGCACCAGTCCTGGATTTGATGTCTCAACACGTCGTTTTGGGTAATGTTATATTGTTGTTCTGATCTTGGTCAGCCCTTTCACATGTATATATATATACTAAACCAAGGATTTAGTACCTGATGAAATAAAGATTCATTGTATGGGCACAATTTTTCAATGTAAATTTCCGATAGAATGGCAAGTGATAATTGTCCAATTTGTCAAATGAAAAAGTGAAAAGTTTATCCAAAATTTTAATCATTTAAGTCACTGGTACATTTTTTAGTTAAAGGGAATGTATTGGTTGGGTCGGGGGGGGGGTGTTTCCCTAATGTACAAAATTTTTAGAATTTACAGCAACAATCATCCAGCTGCCTATTTTAGCGGTCGCTTGTATCTACTTAGCAGCCCTAGCAGTAAGTTTTCTTGTGTACAGTAGTGATGTACATTTATTGTTCTGTAGACAGTAACAAAAATGACGGTGTGATAATTGCCGAATGTCTTGGAATTTAAGTACAGCTAAGTAATTACAATGTATACAATAATTCATAGATGTAAATTGGAGCTAATCATAGTTGAGACTACAACATTCCTCCATTAGTTTAAAAGTTATTATAACTAAGTAATCTTGATAGGTTATTAGACGGTGCGGCTTTAATGCTTGCAAGCGATAGTCATAGTGAGGGAGGGGGCCGTTAACAAGGAAGTTCTTGGTACTTGCAGGAATTAATGCACTTTATGCTGCTGTTATTGTTTTCGTCAAATGTCGCTATCCCCGAAAAAGCAAGAGGTCTAATGCAAAGCTGCCCCCATCCACTAAAGAGCTGTGAAGTCATAGCTACCTGCTGCCTCGTGAATATAGGTGGTCCTGGTCAAAGGTACTGCCATATTTTGAGATTGGTTAATTAAAGTTGCAACTGTGATGCCGGAGGATCCACGAGTGAAGAATTAGTACCTCGATCATTGTGTAATTACTGGTATGAATCTCGGCAGCTACAGTTATTGTGGAGGGACCCGGTTGCGTTGAACTATAAGCAGAGATCCCAACGCTTCATTATGGGTAATGTGTTAAGAGGCCTGGCTAGTTTGTCTGCTGTAAGTTTTACCATGTATACAGTTGAGTTTAAGAACCCAGTAAAATAAGCCATGTTGTCCATTCAGAAATACAGTATAGTGGACAGAGATCTTCAGATTTTGCCCAGTATATCAATAAATTGAGGAAGAAAAGTTTCATAGAAGTCATTTTGCCTTGAGCAATTTTTAAATCTGGTGTCCCATTTAATTAAAAGCTTGAGCGAGGCCTATCTCACATCTTTCCCAGCTATGTTTTCTTTTGTAAGCTACTTCTTTTGATTTGGCAGTCTTTTCTGCAAGGGGCTTGTTGCATACAGTATAGTGTATATGTTGAAAAAAAATAATTAAAATGATGGTTTGGTGGAATAAGAGGAACACGTTCTATTTTAAACAAGGTCTTTGGTAATGTTGGCATTATTTTCACTTGAAATTGGACTACTGTATTTCAGTAATTAGTTATATTGGGGTTAATCATATTATTTTGAAATCTGTTTTCGTCAAATTGTTACTACAACTGATTCAGAATGACAGAATCTGATCAGCATAGTGTCCCTTTAGTGCTTGCAAGTGGGCCAAATTGGGGTCGGGGGAAAGCTAACAAAAGTTCTTAGTATTTGCAGAAACTCGTGTACTTTAACCCGTGTTAATGAGGCCAGCGATCATAGCTGTGTCGGCCCCCAAAAATCCACAGGTCAAAATTGAGCTGCCCCATCCACACACATGAATCTAGTTACTACTGCTGCCTCATGATAGTTGTTGGTCCTTGTTAAAGCTACTGGTCCTGGTCAAAGCTACCCCATTGTTTTGAGACTGGCGAGTCCAATTTACCATTATTGAACGCATGGTAGAGTTTCAACGTCCTGAGAGAGGTTGGTCAGAAGAATGCCTCTACATGGTTACTTGCCAAGGTGTTAGTCTGTCCTGACAACTTTACCACGTCTAAACTTGATGTTAATGCCCCTGAAGAAAGGTATACAGTTTATGGGTCCCTGGTATTTTCTTCTTTAGGAGTTTTCAACTTAGATATTGACATAGTACCCAGTTTGTTCAAAATATTTGACTATTTGTCATGAGATTATAACCTGTGTTCTTCAATACTGTGTTTGCTGTCTTACAAATAAATGCAAAAAAGGGGTGGGGAGGGTTATAAACTAACACGAAGTTCTTGGAATTTGCAGAATTTATTTCTTGGCCACCTTTGTTTATAGCCCACATTCGATGTCTTCACTCTCTGCAATGGTTGCTTGCTGTCGTCTTTTTTCCCAGTAAGTTGAACGGCGCATATGTTAAGTTTATATGATGGTCTAAAGATTGACCGAAGAATCTCAAACTGGATTTCTGTTGTCATAACTTTATAACTGAGAACAAAGTACTAATGGAAGGATAATTATTTCCGTAAATGAATGAAGTGTATGGAAATTATAATTTTGTTTTAAAGGGTAATCTATTTGTGCGTTGCTTATTAGTTTTATGTTAAGGTGGGGGGGGGGGGCTCCTAACCATGAAGTTCTTAGTTCTATACTTTCAGAAGTGAGTCACTGTAATTATAGTGAAACGCACAAGTCATTATCAGATGGGAGGTGAGGAACGATGTGTAAATCTTGAACCGTAATACATTTCATGAATGATGGAACTCCATACTTATGAAATTTAGGCGTTTCAACTGCTTTGGGCATGGTGGGGGTCTGCACTAATCAAAGATTTTTAAATATTGCACATTTGACAGGGGTAGGTTGAATCTGCCGTAGTTTCCCATAGCACCCAATGGAAGGTGTTGTAATTCAAAGTGCCATTATGGAGGCTATTAGCTGTCTCGACTGCCTGTGGAAGTGGTTGTCCCCCTTCGGCTAGGTGTCTTAAGTTGTCGGGCATCTGAAGTGGCGGAAGACGTCATTCCTTTGGAGCCATTGGAAGTAGCTGCTGTCATTTGTCCTGGAACCATTGGAAAGAACGGCCCTCATTTCCCCCAGGAACCTCTATAATGACTTGCCGTCGAATCCCTGGAACCTCTGGAAGGAGGTGGTGTCGTTTCCCCTCGTACGTCCGGAAGGAACTGCCGTCGTTTCTCCTGGAACATCTGGAAGGAGCTGGTGTCGTTTCCCCTGGAACATCTGGAAGGAGCTGGTGTCGTTTCCCCTGGAACATCTGGAAGGAGATGGTGTCGTTTCCCCTGGAACATCCGGAAGGAGATGGTGTCGTTTCCCCTGGAACATCCAGAAGGAGCTGGTGTCATTTCCCCTGGAACATCTGGAAGGAGCTGGTGTCGTTTACTCTGGAACATCCGGAAGGAGCTGGTGTCGTTTCCCCTGGAACATCCGGAAGGAGCTGGTGTCGTTTCCTCTGGAACATCCGGAAGGAGCTGGTGTCGTTTCCCCTGGAACATCCGGAAGGAGCTGGTGTCGTTTCCCCTGGAACATCCGGAAGGAGCTGGTGTCGTTTCCCCTGGAACATCCGGAAGGAGCTGGTGTCGTTTCCCCTGGAACATCCGGAAGGAGCTGGTGTCGTTTCCCCTGGAACATCCGGAAGGAGCTGGTGTCGTTTCCCCTGGAACATCCGGAAGGAGCTGGTGTCGTTTCCCCTGGAACATCCGGAAGGAGCTGGTGTCGTTTCCCCTGGAACATCCGGAAGGAGCTGGTGTCGTTTCCCCTGGAACATCCGGAAGGAGCTGGTGTCGTTTCCCCTGGAACATCCGGAAGGAGCTGGTGTCGTTTCCCCTGGAACATCCGGAAGGAGCTGGTGTCGTTTCCCCTGGAACATCCGGAAGGAGCTGGTGTCGTTTCCCCTGGAACATCCGGAAGGAGCTGGTGTCGTTTCCCCTGGAACATCCGGAAGGAGCTGGTGTCGTTTCCCCTGGAACATCCGGAAGGAGCTGGTGTCGTTTCCCCTGGAACATCCGGAAGGAGCTGGTGTCGTTTCCCCTGGAACATCCGGAAGGAGCTGGTGTCGTTTCCCCTGGAACATCCGGAAGGAGCTGGTGTCGTTTCCCCTGGAACATCCGGAAGGAGCTGGTGTCGTTTCCCCTGGAACATCCGGAAGGAGCTGGTGTCGTTTCCCCTGGAACATCCGGAAGGAGCTGGTGTCGTTTCCCCTGGAACATCCGGAAGGAGCTGGTGTCGTTTCCCCTGGAACATCCGGAAGGAGCTGGTGTCGTTTCCCCTGGAACATCCGGAAGGAGCTGGTGTCGTTTCCCCTGGAACATCCGGAAGGAGCTGGTGTCGTTTCCCCTGGAACATCCGGAAGGAGCTGGTGTCGTTTCCCCTGGAACATCCGGAAGGAGCTGGTGTCATTTACCCTGGAGCCAGGATCTGATGTCGTTTCCACTGGAACATCTGGAAAGAGCTGGTGTCGTTTCCACTGGAACATCTGGAAGGAGCTGGTGTCGTTTCCACTGGAACGTCTGGAAGGAGCTGGTGTCGTTTCCCCTGGAACGTCTGGAAGGAGCTGGTGTCGTTTCCCCTGGAACGTCTGGAAGGAGCTGGTGTCGTTTCCCCTGGAACGTCTGGAAGGAGCTGGTGTCGTTTCCCTGGAACATCCGGAAGGAGCTGGTGTCGTTTCCCCTGGAACATCCGGAAGGAGCTGGTGTCGTTTCCCCTGGAACATCCGGAAGGAGCTGGTGTCGTTTCCCCTGGAACATCCGGAAGGAGCTGGTGTCGTTTCCCCTGGAACATCCGGAAGGAGCTGGTGTCGTTTCCCCTGGAACATCCGGAAGGAGCTGGTGTCGTTTCCCCTGGAACATCCGGAAGGAGCTGGTGTCGTTTCCCCTGGAACATCCGGAAGGAGCTGGTGTCGTTTCCCCTGGAACATCCGGAAGGAGCTGGTGTCGTTTCCCCTGGAACATCCGGAAGGAGCTGGTGTCGTTTCCCCTGGAACATCCGGAAGGAGCTGGTGTCGTTTCCCCTGGAACATCCGGAAGGAGCTGGTGTCGTTTCCCCTTGAACATCCGGAAGGAGCTGGTGTCGTTTCCCCTTGAACATCTGGAAGGAGCTGGTGTCGTTTCCCCTGGAAGGGGCTGTTGTCGTGTCGCTGTAAGGGGCTGGTGTCGTGTCGCTGGAAGGGGCTGGTGTCGTGTCCCCTGGAGTCGCTGGAAGGGGCTGGTGTCGTGTCCCCTGGAGTCGCTGGAACGGGCTGGTGTCATGTCCCCTGGAGTCGCTGGAAGGGGCTGGTGTCGTTTCTCCTAGAGTCGCTGGAAGGAGCTGGTGTCGTTTCCCCTGGAGCCACTGGAAGGAGCTGGTGTCTTTTCCCCTGGAGTCGCTGGAAGGGGCTGGTGTCGTTTCCCCTGGAGTCTCTGGAAGGAGCTGGTGTCGTGTCCCCTGCAGTCGCTGGAAGGGCCTGGTGTCGTTTCCCCTGCAGTCGCTGGAAGGGCCTGGTGTCGTTTCCCCTGCAGTCGCTGGAAGGAGCTGGTGTAGTTTCCCCTGGAACCACTGGAAGGAGCTGGTGTCGTTTCCCCTGTAGCCACTGGAAGGAGCTGGTGTCGTCTCCCCTGGAGCCACTGGAAGGAGCTGGTGTCGTCTCCCCTGGAGCCACTGGAAGGAGCTGGTGTCGTTTCCCCTGGAGCCACTGGAAGGAGCTGGTGTCGTTTCCCCTGGAGCCACTGGAAGGAGCTGGTGACGTTTCCCATGGAACTTCTGGAAGGAGCTGGTGTTGTTTTCCCTGGAGCCACTGGAAGGAGCTGGTGTCGTTTTCCCTGGAGCCACTGGAAGGAGCTGGTGTCGTTTTCCCTGGAGCCACTGGAAGGAGCTGGTGTCGTTTTCCCTGGAGCCACTGGAAGGAGCTGGTGTCGTTTTCCCTGGAGCCACTGGAAGGAGCTGGTGTCGATTTCCCATGGAGCCACTGGAAGGAGCTGGTGTCGTCTCCCCTGAAGCCACTGGAAGGAGCTGGTGTCGTCTCCCCTGGAGTCACTGGAAGGAGCTGGTGTCGTCTCCCCTGGAGTCACTGGAAGGAGCTGGTGTCGTCTCCCCTGGAGTCACTGGAAGGAGCTGGTGTCATTTCCCCTGGAACCTCTGGAAGGAGCTGGTGTCGTTCCCCCCTGGAGTCGCTGGAAGAAGCTGGTGTCGTTTCCCCTGGAACCTCGAAGGAGCTGGTGTCTTTTCCCCATGGAGTCGCTGGAAGGAGCTGGTGTAGTTTCCCATGGGGTCGCTGGAAGCAGCTGGTGTCGTTTCCCCTGGAGTCGTTGGAAGGAGCTGGTGTCGTTTCCCCTGGAGTCGTTGGAAGGAGCTGGTGTCGTTTCCCCTGGAGTCGTTGGAAGGAGCTGGTGTCGTTTCCCCTGGAGTCGTTGGAAGGAGCTGGTGTCGTTTCCCCTGAGGCCACTGGAAAAGCTGCTCTCATATCCCCTGGAACTTCTGGAAGGAGCTGTCATCATTTCCCCTTGGAGCCACTGGAAGGAGCTGTCATCATTTCCCCTTGGAGCCACTGGAAGGAGCTGTCATCATTTCCCCTCGAGTTACTGGAAGTAGCAGACGTAGTTTAACCCCTGGTAAAGCTGCCATCGTTTCCTCTACAGCTGCTGGAAAAGCTGTCGAAATTTCTTCTGGAGCCATTGGAGTAGTTTGTAGCTTTTCTGGGGTAATTCAACTGGCTATCTCATTCTGTTTCTATATCTTGCCTAAGAAATATTAATTTCACGGCTTATAATGCAGGTCAGTAGTGTGGTGCTCTTCACAGTTGGAAGTCAAGGGGATATTTTTTGGGGAGGGGAGATTAACAGAGAATTTCTAGTTACAGAATCACTTTCGGCCTGGCTGTGTGTCTCGTGATTTTTGCTTTAATGTTTCGTGTTATGCTATGAAAAGTATCTACCCAAGTTTCTAACAAGCGTACTTTTTGACACATTTAGTGATAGCTGAATTTAATATTTGTGTTGTCCATTCTACTATTTGAACAAATCTAGTAAACCTTTCCGTCTCCTTTCTATTATTGATTTGAAATTAGAGGAATATTTGTACAAATGGGGTACCATTCACTAATGAAGGGGGGGGGGGGGTGTTTTCTAACAACTTTCATAATTACAGAAACTCCACGGGAGAATCCTCAAGAACTTCATGATGTGAATATTTTCATCTGTATTACTAATTTTCTAAGTTGGTTTTCATCCAAGTTAGGTTTTTTAAGTTCCTTCATTGCCTTATATCAAAATTTAAGTTAATTTTTACCTCTCTTGTCGTTGTGGAATAATGAAATGGGATATTTTTTAAAGGGTGGGAGGGCAGTGGGGAGCCTAATGCCAAAGGTTTTTGATATTTGCAGAGGCATTCCTGACACCTTTCTTTTGAAGGAGTAGCGAGAGACAACTTTATTCCTCGAATAGCTAGAATTGTACGTGCTCATCTTGCAAATGGAGTTGGTGGTAAATCTTTGTGTCTTCTGATTTGAATGTTATTCTTCACTAGTTTTTTTTTACATTTTATACTTTAAAGATCTGGATGGACTTAACAGATTAAGAGCTACAGTTTTCATTTAGCAGCGTGTCAAAATGCATCCTTGATATATTGTAGATTTAAGCTGTTAAGTGGGGGGGGGGGGGAACCTAACAGTTTATATTTGCAGAACACACTGCCCCTCTATTGTAGGGCCTGTGCTGTATCTCTTCTTGATTTCTTATTTCATCTTTGTAAGTTCATTAATCTTGTGTATATAATGTGTATATCTTTATTCCTTGCCATTGACATCTGAAATATGGTTTTGGGGGGGGGAATAATCTCACACCAGAGGTTCTTTCATTGTTTCAGAAGTCCCTAACAAGGTCCGTGAATAATGTTACTCGAAGAGCTACTGTTCTGGTCACGACTATTGGCGACGTAGTATATGCAAGTGAAAGTTCTTTAACATACTGTAGTATTGTTGAGTATACTTTTGTGATATTCATGTATGGAACTTAATTTTTTTCTACTTTAGATGTGATCATAGGATTTTATAAAGGGGATGGGTTAGGGGTCTTAACGGATTTTGTAATATTTCAGATATTTGCATTTTCTACTGTGCTGTGAAAACACACTGATTATTTGAGGGATCCAGTCGAGAATTGTTATATTGTAACTATTCCTTTTTTAATGGTACATTTAATATAGAACAATACTTGAAAGATTAATAAAAAAAAAAAGTTTGGGGGTAGAGGGGTTTGTTGGCTAACAAGAGATTTGGCAGTTTCAGAAGTGGCTAATGTAGTTTTATGCAAGATGGTCTCTTCCGAGCTTCCACCATTATTTGTGACCGGATAAGCAATACTGAAGAGTTAAGATGTCTTCAATGTTTCTCTGTGAAGGTAGTTTTGAACTAATTGCAGTGTAGTTGTCTGTAATTTGCTGAAATAGTATACTGTACATCAATTTTCAAAAATGTGTAATTTGAAAATAGAACTTGATAGCTCTTGGTATATGCACGAGTTTCTATATTTGAAATATTTAGCCACAAGGTTTTCTCACTGTAATTTCTGTACCATATATTTGGATTTAATAACTAAATTAGGGGGGAGGGGTCATTTAATCATCAAGTTTGTTGATAATTACAGGTTACTCTACATCTCCCCCTTCAAAAGAACTGGCAGTTTTATGCCTGTTGGTTGGTGCTGGTGAATATGCGACATAGCTTGATAATTAACAAAATCTTTCCCTTTACGGGCTTGAACTATTTCTGATAATGGATTAGCAAGACCTGTAAGACTTTGAATTTTATATTCTATTGAAGAAATTTGAAAAGGTTAAAAAAGTTGCTTTCATCTGGTCTTCAGTTTTGTAACTACATACTCAATTCACTTGAAATAAATTATCTTCAAAAAAGGGACAGTTAGTTATTTGGGTAGGGGTTTATAAGTAACAGAAGAATTGGTATAATTACAGGAGTTCACCATGGTCTCGTGTTGATGTTGGATGACTCTTCTTTTGGAGATGTGGTTTCATTCGAAGCCCCAGTTTTGGTCTGTGAAAGTATTGGTCGTCTGCGGTGGCCTGTGAAGGTATTGGTCGTCTGCGGTGGCCTGTGAAGGTATTTGTCTTCTGCTGTGGGCTGTTGAAGTATTCGTCTCCTGCGGTGGGCTGTTGAAGTATTCGTCTTCTGCGGTGGGCTGTTGAAGTATTGGTCTTCTGCGGTGGGCCGTATGATTATTTTTCGTCTGCGGTGAGCCATGGAAGTATTCGTGGGCTGTAGAAGTGTTGATCACCTGCGGTGTGCTGGAAGCATTAGTCATCTGCGGTGGTCTTCGGAAATATTAGTTGCTCGCCTATTGTCTGGTCTGAAAGTATTCGTCGTCTGCAATGGGCTGTGGAAGTATTAATCGCCTGCCAGGCCTGGGAAGTATTCGACGTCTGCGGTGGGCTGTGAAAGTATTCCTCATCTGCAGTGGGCTGTGGAAGTATTCGTCGTCTGCGATGGACTAAAAGTATTCGTCGTCTGCAGTGGTCCATAGAAGTACAGTATTCATCGTCTGCGGTGGGCTGTGAAAGTATTCGTCGTCTGCAGTGGGCCGTGGAAGTATTCATCGTCTGCGATGGGGCGTAAAAGTATTCGTCGTCTGCGGTGGGCCATGGAAGGATTCGTCGTCTGCAATGGGCCGTAAAAGTATTTGTTGTCTGCGGTGGGCCATGGAGGGATTCGTCGTCTTGAGGTGTGCTGTGCAAGAATTCATAGTCTGCTGTGGGCCGTGGAAGTATTCGTTGTCTGCGGTGGGCCGTGGAAGTATTCGTTGTCTGCGGTGGGCCGTGGAAGTATTCGTTGTCTGCGGTGGGCCGTGGAAGTATTCGTTGTCTGCGGTGGGCCGTGGAAGTATTCGTTGTCTGCGGTGGGCCGTGGAAGTATTCGTTGTCTGCGGTGGGCCATGGAGGGATTCGTCGTCTTGAGGTGTGCCATGGAAGAATTCATCGTCTGCGGTGTGCTGTGGAGCGATTCGTCGTGTGCTGTGGAGGGATTCGTCGTCTGCGGTGTGCTGTGGAAGGATACGTTGTCTGCGGTGTGCTGTGGAAGTATTCGTTGTCTGCGGTGGGCCATGGAGGGATTCGTCGTCTTGAGGTGTGCCATGGAAGAATTCATCGTCTGCGGTGTGCTGTGGAGCGATTCGTCGTGTGCTGTGGAAGGATACGTCGTCTGCGGTGTGCTGTGGAAGTATTCGTTGTCTGCGGTGGGCCATGGAGGGATTCGTCGTCTTAAGTCTGCCGTGGAAGAATTCGTCTGCGGTGGCCTGTGGAAGTATTCGGTGTCTGCGTGGGCCATGGAGGGATTAGTCGTCTTGAGGTGTGCCGTGGAAGAATTCATCCTCTGCGATGTGCTGTGAAGGTAGTCATCTGCGGTGGCCTGAGGAAGTATTTGTCTGCGTGGGCCATGGAGGGATTCGTCGTCTTGAGGTGTGCCGTGGAAGAATTCGTCATCTGTGGTGGGCCGCGGAAGTATTCGTTGTTGGGCCATGGAGGGATTCGTCATCTTGGGGTGTGCTCTGGAAGAATTCAGAGTCTGCGTTGGCCTGTGAAGGTAGTCGTCGTCTGCGGTGTGCTGTGGAGGGATTCGTCGTCTGCGGTGTGCTGTGGAGGGATTCGTCGTCTGCGGTGTGCCGTGGAAGGATTCGTTGTCTGCGATGGGCCGTGGAAGTATTCATAGTCTGCGGTGGGCCGTGGAAGTATTAGTCGTCTGCGGTGGGCCGTGGAAGTATTAGTCGTCTGCTGTGGGCCATGGATGGATTCGTCGTCTGCGGTGTGCTGTGAAGGTAGTCGTCTGCGGTGGCCTGCGAAGTATTCCATGTCTGCGGTGGGCCGTGGAGGGATTCATTGTCTGCGGTGGGCCGTAAAAGTATTCGTCGTCTGCGGTGGGCCATGAACGGGTTAGTCACCTGAGGTGTGCCGTGGAAGGATTCGTTGTCTGAGGTGGGCCATCGAGGGATTAGTCATCTTGAGGTGTGCCGTGGAAGAATTCGTTGTCTGTGGTGTGCTGTGGAGGGATTCGGCATCTGTGGTGTGCCGTGGAAGGATTCGTCTGCGGTGGGCCGTGGAAGTATTCGTTGTCTGCGTGGTCCATGGAGGGATTAGTCGTCTTGCGGTGTACCAGGGAAGAATTTGTCGTCTGTGGTGTGCCGGGGAAGAATTCGTCGTCTGCGGTGTGCTGTGGAGGGATTCGTTGTCTGCGGTGTGCTGTGGAGGGATTCGTTGTCTGCGGTGTGCTGTGGAGGGATTCGTTGTCTGCGGTGGGCCATGGAGGGATTCGTCGTCGTGAGGTGTGCCGTGGAAGAATTCATCCTCTGCAATGTGCTGTGAAGGTGGTAGTCTGCAGTGGCCTGTGGAAGTATTTGTCTGCGTGGGCCATGGAGGGATTCGTCGTCTTGAGGTGTGCCGTGGAAGAATTCGTCATCTGTGGTGGGCCGCGGAAGTATTCGTTGTTGGGCCATGGAGGGATTCGTCATCTTGGGGTGTGCTCTGGAAGAATTCAGAGTCTGCGGTGGCCTGTGAAGGTAGTCGTCGTCTGCGGTGGCCTGTGAAGGTAGTCGTCGTCTGCGGTGGCCTGTGAAGGTAGTCGTCGTCTGCGGTGGTCTGTGGAAATAATCGTTGCCTGCGGTGGTCTGGGGAAGTATTTGTTGGCCTTTGGAAGTATTCATTGTCTGCGATGGTCTGCCTTAGCCTCCGGTCGTGGATGTTGCCATCTTCTACACCTCTGGTCATGACTGTTGCCGTCGTCTTCGCCTCCTGTTAGTGTCTTCGCCTCCTGTTCGTGGCTGTCGCCGTCGTCTTCGCTTCCTGTTCGTGACTGTCGCCGTCGTCTTCGCTTCCTGTTAGTGACTGTCGCCGTTGTCTTCGCCTCCTGTTCGTGGCTGTCGCCGTCGTCTTCGCCTCCTGTTCGTGGCTGTCGCCGTCGTCTTCGCCTCCTGTTCGTGGCTGTCGCCGTCGTCTTCGCCTCCTGTTCGTGGCTGTCGCCGTCGTCTTCGCCTCCTGTTCGTGGCTGTCGCCGTCGTCTTCGCCTCCTGTTCGTGGCTGTCGCCGTCGTCTTCGCCTCCTGTTCGTGGCTGTCGCCGTCGTCTTCGCCTCCTGTTCGTGGCTGTCGCCGTCGTCTTCGCCTCCTGTTCGTGGCTGTCGCCGTCGTCTTCGCCTCCTGTTCGTGGCTGTAGTCTTCACCTCGGGTTTGTAGCTGTCGCCTTCGTCTTCGCTTCTGGTCGCCGTCGTCTTCGCCTCCGGTCTGTGGCTGTCGCCTTCGTCTTCGCTTCTGGTCGCCGTCGTCTTCGCCTCCGGTCTGTGGCTGTCGCTGTCGCAGTCTTCTTCGCCTCCGGTCCGTGGCTGTCGCTGTCGCCGTCTTCTTCGCCTCCGGTCCGTGGCTGTCGCTGTCGCCATCTTCTTCGCCTCCGGTCCGTGGCTGTCGCTGTCGCCGTCTTCTTCGCCTCCGGTCCGTGGCTGTCGCTGTCGCCGCCGACTTGGCCTCCGGTCCGTGGCTGTCGCTGTCATCTTCGCCTCCAGTCCATGGCTGTCGCAGTCTTCTTCGCTTCCGGTCCGTGGCGGTCGCCATCGTCTTTGCATCCGGTCCGTGGCTGTCGCCGTGGTCTTTGCATCTGGTCCTTGGCTGTCGCCGTCGTCTTTGCATCCGTTCCGTGGCTGTCGCCGTCGTCTCTGCCTCCGGTCCGTGGCTGTTGCCGTCGTCTTTGCATCCGGTCCGTGGCTGGCACCTTCGTATTCGCCTCCGGTCCGTGGCTGTCGCCCTCGTCTTTGCACCAAGTCCGTGGCTGTCGCCGCCGTCTTTGGGGCTGTTCACAATCTTTTTCCAACAATTGTGACTGTCGCCATCTTCATCACACGTGGTCGGGGCCAAGTATTGCTGGAGCTGTTGCCATTGACAGGAATAGAGGGTAAAAGTTGTCGTCTATGGTGGGTGGAGTTCTCATCGCTGCCACTTCGAAGCCTGATGATTGGAGCGAAGCTGTCGCTGTTGGTGAAAGTTTCCAGTGGTCGTTTGCCCCAGCGATCGCTGATGGAGGGGATTGCTGTCGCTAGGACTGTTGGCCGACGTCCTCGTAATCCTCTTAAGTATCACTACAACTTGAAGAGGTTGAATGTCATCATTGTTGGAGCTAAATTTTCAACTGAGTAAGTGTAGTCCTGTCAGTGTTATCCATTAAAGTGAGGATGTTAAATGGAATAATTTTTTGGGTTTAAGTATTAGAATTTGGGAAACAATCATTAAAAGGACTTGAACTTCTTGGTAACTAGTTGGGTTGTTGGTATTTGTACTGTATTAAGAAGTCTAATTTACAGCTCACTGGAAAGAATGTACTTAGAGTATATTGAACTTCCCTGCTTTTAGTATATGTATTATTTTGGGGTGGGGCCTGAGACTAACAATAATCTCATGAATTGCAGAAATTGGCAAATTTCCAATCCTTGAAGGCACTCTTCCATTGGTTGCCATCGACACAGTATTTGAGTAAGTAGAAATAGATATTTCTGTATGTTGTCTTCTCATGTAAGTGAATAGTTGCTTATGGAATCCACTTTAGGTAATCTTACTTGCATATCCTTTCGGAGATCATCTGGTATTTTGATAATTATTGAAGTTTTAGAATGTTACATTTTGAAGTAAGGTTTTGCTCTTAAGGGGTTTGTGGGTGGGCAAGGGAGTCTTAACAAATGTTTCTTTGAAATTACAGACAGTGTGGCTTCTGAGCACTATTGAGGCATGGGCACTACCTCCAGCATTGTCCCCGTGGAGCGTGTCGACACTTGGTATGCACTTTATCAGTGAGCAAATATTTTTAAGAAGGAATTTTGGTGTTAGTGTTTCACCATATGCATTAATGAGGAACCCCTTATAGTTAGTGTCTCTCAGTAACTTGAACCATTTATGTAGTTATCATTATGTAAATTAGTTTTTTCTTTTTTCGGGAGGGGTGGGTGTTTTATAACCAGAAGTTTTTGTAAGTTGCAGAAACTCAGACTACCACCTTATAGGAGCAAGTAGTGTATACAATGGTAGGATTTCAACCTCGTAGAATGTAAGTGTTAATGTAATCATAGTTAATTACCATTGTTTAATTGGCAAAGAGTATTCTGACATTTTATTTTGCATGCCGATTTAATTGGATGTGATGGCTCTAGGTGAAAAAATCTTATATGGAATGATATAAATGTGTTTAATGGAAATGTTTTGAGATAGTTTGAGGGGGGGGGGGATTGGGGAACTAACAAATCCTTTACTTGCAGAAAGCATTTCACTTTTTTCTGGCAATTAGGATCTTTGTGGTTTGTCAGCATCTTGATTTTGGGACACCCCAGCCACTGAATGAGGTACAGTTTGCTACATGGAGTTTTGACATAACTGGAAGGGCTGTGTGTAGGTGGGAAGTAATATGTGAATTTGTCGCATTGATTTAATATTGCCTACATCTTCTTGATTAATTTCCATTACACAGCGCAGAATGGCCTTTGATACCCTAGTGCTTGGCTTGAAGCCTAAATTTTATATAAGATTCAATTTTTGCATCTTAGTAATATTGGAAGCATTGGTTAGCACCCAAATATTGGGTAGGGGTTAGGGCACTAACAAACTTCTTAATTGCAGAAGATTTGACTTTTGCCAATGTTTGAGTAGTGTGTGTGCCTGCTTCATCTATTGTAACGAGCACATCTTTTCTTCTATGTGAGTAGTGTCACCTGATATTGGAATGAGGTACAGTTTGAATTGCTATTTTTAAAATTTTTAGTTGGTTTACAAAATAGTTTGAGAAATAAATTGAATTGCATATTGATGTAAAATTTTTTGGGGGTCGGGGTGGGGGGGAAGGTGTCTGGGACCCTAACATGAGATTCAGCAATTGCAGAGTTTCCTGTGGAAGATTTTTTGAAGTGTCGAGTGTTTTTTCACGTGTTGTTGGGTCTTCGTCGAAGACTTTGTCCTTGGGTAAGTGATAATGTTTCTTGTAAGGTAGACATAAAATTTGAAGTGGAATAAACACACTTTTCTGTTGATAGGAAGTGGTCATATTGTTTTATAATCACATATATGACAGGGTTGGGGATGTGGGAACTTAAAAAGAAGCTTGATCAATTGCAGGTTTCATTGCCTAGTTGCAGGTTGAAGCATGGTTTGTGGAAGGTATGTGCTTCGTTAATGTGCATTTTTCCTGAAGATATTGAGCATTTGTTTGTGTTATTTGATACGATTGAGTAGCAGAATCTTTAATCCATTGAACTTCTGTATTCTAGTGATTTTTAGTTTCTAATAACAGAATTATAATTGTGAGAGATAGGAGGGGAGGGAGCTAACAAGTCTTGGAAGGCTTTCATATTTGCAGAAGCTGTTGCATCTATCCCTAGAACGTCTGCTTGATGTATCTGTCGCAGTCCCCTTTTGCATTTTGGATTATTAGGTCTCCACTTTTGTAAGTCAATTACTGTCCCCACTTTTGTAAGTCAATTACTGTATAGTTATATGATGTATACATCTGGTATTACCAAAGGTATTTGTAATAAGGGGGGCCGGGGATCTCAAAGAGTTCTTAGTAATTGCAGAAGTTTCCAAACTTCAACCAACTGGAGGACTAGACTTCCTTCCATTTTGGTGCAGTGGAGACCTTCCATTGGTCAGTCTATGTTTAGTGCTCTACTAAGAAGTAAGTGTTAAGTAATTAGCAATTGGTATATGAATTATAATATATCTGCCACAGATATTGAAAGGAGTTTCGTGGTTGAGTGGTCACTGTGATAAAGATAGAAGGGTTTGGTTAATGACATGAAAACACTATTTGTTGAATATACCAATTATGACTTCTGTTTTGTATATTTTAAAGGGTTTTTTGGGGGAGGGGGGATTATTCTAACACACAAGGATATTGGATTTTGCAGAAACCTTCGGACTGCAGCGCCGCAAGATTACATAGCATCCGAATTGGTTTAGATTTGCTCTGCAGTGTCTATGGTCTATCTATTAACTGGCAGTGGTACAGTATCAAAATTATCATGTGTTCAGGAAAGCTGATAATTTTGTTCAAGTTGCAAGTGATATTAGTTTAAAATATGATGATTGAATCTATCTTAAAGTCAACTGTTTTCAAGAAGGGGTTGGGATTGGGGAATAACATGGAAAGTTCTTTGTAATTTCAGAAGTTCCATCTTTGCTATGTTGTCTAAGGTCTTGTGATTCATGCAATATGGAATCTTGCTATGTTTTGAATTATTTCTTGACATTCCAGCAAGTAAGTAGGTTATTCTATGGTGTATATAGTGCTTATATAATTGCCCAGCTTTCTTTATAAATTAGGTTTGGGGAAGGGGGTGTTTTCTCACACCAGAGCTGTTTAACATTTACAGACATACCTGTCCTTCATTTGAAGAGACTTTTCCCCGTTTCCTTAAGTGCTGTCTATGTTCTGGTGGTGTTTGTGTTTAAAACACGAGGGATTTGAATGCTGCGGATATCAAGAAGCTCGCCAGTTAAAGGTAGTGTGGTTTGTGGTGGATTTTAATTGTTATTGAAATACCTAAAAAAGGTAGACATGGATGTTACAATTCGTCAAAGAAAATACTTAATTGTTTGAGGAATTTCCATTTGTTAGTCTTGCTAGAAGCTACTACTAAAGTGTTTTTCATGTGTGTGAAAAATTATTTCCAAATTTTTGGTATTTCCTGCTAATGTGCTCTTAAATGAGTTTGGCTACTTCCAACCTAAATTTGCATAAAGATTAGTCTTACAATTAGTTGCAGGATTTTTCTATTGGCTTGCTTATAAAATTTGCATAATGTGTAAATTTGTTGCATGGGTATATAGTGCCTATTTTATCCTTGTTATTATTGAAAGCCTCTGATAGCACAGCACTACTTAATTGGGGTGGGGTAGGGCCACTAACAAAGCTCTTAATTGCAGAAGATTGACTTTTTCCAATGATTGTTGAGCGTACTCCTGCTTCATCTGTTGTAATGAGCCCATCTTTTCTGCTATGCGAGCAATGTAACCCAGTGTTGGAATGAAGTACGGTTAGAATGTCTGTTTTTTCCTTTTTCTGATGTACGTTGATCTTTAGAATATAGCTAGAGAAATGAATGTAATTGCATATTGGTGTAAAATTGTTTTTGGGGCTATGGTGGGGTGTGGGACCCTAACATGATGCTTAAGCAATTGCAGAGAGTTTCCTCTGGAAGATTTTTCAAAGTGTCCTCGAGTAAAGTGTTTCACCGATCTTATGTTGGTTTTCGTCAAAGACTTTGCTCTTGGATAAGTGATAATGTTTCTTATAAGATGGACATCTAGTAATTTTTTTTAAATGGAATCAACACATGTCTTTTTGATAGAGGGTCATATTGTTTTATAATAAATATGAAATTGGTGGGGGTGTGGGAACTTAAAAGAAGCTTGATCAATTGCAGGTTTCATTGCCAAGTAGCAGGTGAAGCATGGTTTGTTTCTGGCAGGTATGTGCATTTGTCCTGATGGTACTTAGCTTTTGTTGATGTTATTTGATATGATTGTATAGCAGAATCTTGAATCAATTAATCTCTTCCTGTATTCTAGTGACTCTAGTGTCTAATAGCAAAATTGTATTTGAGAGATAGGGGGGGGAGGGATCTAACAGTCTTGGAAAGCTTTTGTGTTTGCAGAAGTTGGTGCGTCTCGCAACTTACAACTTGAATGGCTGCTTGATACGTCTGCCACAGCCTCCCTTTTGCATTTTGGATTATATGGTCTCCACTTAGTAAGTTAATGACTTATATAATGTGCATATGATGGTATCAATTGTGATATGAATAAGGGGGGGAGGGGCTGTCATGAAGAGTTCTTAGTAATTGCAGATGTTGCCACACTTACACCATCGGAAGGACTGTTTTCTTGGGTGTGTGCGCGTTCCGTTTGTCAGTATCCATGTTTAGAGCTTCACCAAGAGTAAGTGAATTTGGTAAATGATATAGAGATTAATGAAATTTGTCATAATATTAAAGTAGTTTTGGGTGGGCCTGTTTAATGGTCAATGTATTTGCAGAATATGTATTGACTATAGTTACTGATATTAGAAAGTGGGTGGGGTGGGGGTTATTCTGACACAAGGCCTTTAGATTTTGCAGGAACTTTGGAGTGCTCCGCCCTAGTTTATTACAGATTTGAATTGCCGTGCCGATGGTTTATCAAACAGCAGCAACAGTATCAAAGTTGTCAATGTGGTCAGGAAAGCTATGTAGTTCTGTTTTGAAGATAACTTGCAAGTTATATCCTTTTTGAGATGACATATTTAACTTTAAGGGGTCTGGGGGGGAAATAACAAGGAAAGTTCTTTGCAATTGCAGAATTTCCATCCTCATCCAAAGGTTTTAGGATTCATACCGACTGGTATCTTGTTTGAATGTTTTTGACGTTCCAGCTAGTAAGTAGGTTAGTGTATGGTGTTTATAATGCATATATAGTTGCGGTATACTGTATAGTACATGGGTACTTAACCTGCATCATTGGTAAACTAGATTAAGGAGGGGGGTTTATTAATGCCATGCCATAGGCCCTTGACCATTACAGAAGTACCTGTTCTTCCCCATTTGAGGAGAGAAGTTTCTTTAAGGTGCAGTGTCTCTCGGTTTTCTGACATTTGGCGTTCGTGTGCAGGGAGCTGGAAGTGTTCGTAATTATGGAAATCTGAAAGTTCGGCTGTTGGAGAAGGTAGTGTTATTTGCGGTAACATTTCGGTATCTCGATGGATTGCTTTTATGATGGTAGATATACATTTGGCAGGTTTTAAGTCTTAAAGATTTATCGTTATTTACTAGTCATAACCAAAAACTATTTTAGCATGAAGCTACTACTAAAGTATTATGTTGATATGAGAGAATATCCTGATTTTTGCATTGCTCATTAATGGTTTTTAAGAATAGTTTATAATCTATCTTGGCCCTTCAATTGTATAGTCAGCAGTTTACACTTGCTAAATTTTAAGAGTTTGCATTTATCAAAATTTTGTTGCATTGATTACCTAGTGCTTATAACATAACCTTAGTAATATTGAAAGCCTTGGATAGCACCCATGTTTTTCTGGCTGGGGGTTTTGAGCACTAAATAATTCTTGCTTGCATAAGATTGATAATCTTGCCAGTGGAGTAGAATCTCGCTTCTTCTGATGTAATGTGCACATATTCTCCACAATGTGATTAATGTGACCTGGTAGAGGAATGAGATAGATATGGAATTGCATTTTTTTGCGATATATTCGTAATTGTAGAATAGTTTATGAAATGAATAATCAAATTTTATAAATTAATGGATAAGTGATTTGGTGTTATGACTGGCTGTGTTTGCAACTTCATACTAAAGGAATTACAGAATGTTTCTACTATAAGATCTCCACCAAAGTATTTCACTAATATCTTGTTGGCTACAAAAGTCTTTGCTTTGGGTACTTAAGAAAGCTTCTTTAGGAATGGTACAACTTGTTCACGTATGCATAAAGTACTGTTGGTAGGAAGTATTATAATTATATGAAATTTCTGAAATATACCTGGGGTTGGGGGTACTTAGAAAAAAGCTTTATTAATTGCAGAAGGTCTTTGCCAAGTTCAGTGTGAAGCATGGGTTCTTCTAGCAGGTATGTGCTGTATTTATGTGTAGTTATTCTGAAGATGTTAAGTTACCGAGGTTTTATCAGTGTTTCATATGACTACGCAAGCACTCTTTAATCGATAAAACAGTACTGTATTCTTGTCGCACTAGTTTTTGATAGTAACAAAGTGTGGGGCATGCAGTGGGGGGGGGGGGGGGGGGCTTACATTATTGGAAAGCTTTTGTGCTTGAAATATCTGCCACAGTCCCCCTTTACATTTTTGGATGCTTTAGCCTACACTTTTTCATGCAAGTCAATTTGTACAATGTATATAATGAATACATCTTTATTACTGAAGTTAATTGGAAATAAGGGTCTAGGGATTTCACAAAAAGTTGTTAGGACTATGCTTGCTTTATAGCAGTGGATACCTTCCAATGGTCAATGTCCGTGTTCAGAATTCCTTTGAAGTTAAGTAATTCAGCAAATTATATTTGTATACCACAAGTCTCTGAAAAGTTATTGGTGGTCCTGTTTATTGGTCACTGTATTTGCATAACTTAGATTGATTATCCTCAATGCTGCTTAGATTTGAAATTAAGTTTGGTGGGGTGGGGGGAATATTCTAACACAAGAGACTGTTGGATTTTACAGAAGCCTGGGACTGCCGTGTTACGAGACGTACGTAGCACCCAGTTTGATATCGATTTGATCTGCAGTTCCCGCGGCTTGTTGACCGTCTGCCATGCAGTAATATTTATCATAAAGTTAGGAAAACTTATTACTTTTTTAAAGTTACTAGCAAGTGATATTCTTTTGAAATATAAGATACATAACTTTAAGGGGTTGGGGGGATAATAACTAGGAAAACTCTTTGTAATTTCAGAATTTCCATCCTTAAAGGTTTTAGGATTCATACTGACTAAGAGTCTTTGAATGATTTTGCCAATCAAGCAAGTAAGTGTGTTATTGTAATGTGTATATACTGATATATCATTACTCGGCACTCTTGGTATATTAGATTGAGGGAAGGGGGGGGTGTTAATCCCATATGCCAAAGGCTCTTAGCCATTGCAGAAGTACCTGATCCTCTCCATACGAAGAGGGAACTTTCCTTCTGGTCAGTACCTACTGTTCGTGTTCGTGAACGGGATGCCGGAAGTTTTCGTTGTTTTGGAAATCAGAAAGGCCACCTGTAGAGGTAGTGTTCTTTATGGTATTTCAATACTGTGTATTGGAGAGTTTCTTTTAAAATGGTAGACATAAGTGTGGCAGGTTTAATCGTAAAAACTTTATTTGCCTGAGGAATTGCTAAGAGATGTTTTGGCATGAGGCTACTACTAGAAGTTTTATGTTGATATGAGAGAATATCCTGATTTGGCAATTTGAAGTAATGGATTTTAAAGGTAGTTTCTCTCATAATGGATTTTAAAGGTAGTTTCTCTCCTGTATCTTGGCACCCCTTTATTGCAGTCCACGATTTGCACTTGCTAAAGTTTAATTTTGGATTTGGGTCTTGTGCATTAAAATATTACGCGTGTAAAGTTGTTGCATGTGTTAGTGTTTACATTTTTTGGTGTCCTTATTATTAGAAGTCTTAGGTAGCACCCATGTATTCAGGGTGGCCTTTGGGCACTAACGATGCTCTTGCAGAAGAATGACTCGCTAATGTTTATAAAAGTTAAGAATTACGCTTCATCAATCATAATGTGCACCACATCTTTTCCGTGTGAGTAATGTGCCCGGTAAAGGAATGAGATACAGTTAGAATTTGTTTCCACTCACTGTGATGTGTGTATAATATAGTTTGTGAAATGAATAATCAAATTTTAGACTGATGGAAAAGTAATTTTTGGGGATTTGGTCGGGTGTGGGTTCTTAACCTGCAACTTTTTAAGGAATTACAGAATGTTTCCTCTGAATGATCCTTAGAAGAATTGTCACTTAAGTAAAAGTTTCACTGCTGTGGTGGTTATCTAAGTCTTCGCTTTAGGTAAGTGAGGAACTTTAATATTGGTAAAACTATTTAAGCAGAGTTTTTATGCACACAGCACTGTAGATAAAAAGTACTAATATGATTAATTGCCGAAATGACTTTGGGATGGGGGGTTACTTGAAAAGAAGCTTGATCAATTACAGGTCTCAGCCAATTTCCAGGTGAAGCATGGGTTCTCTCAGGCAGGTATGTGCTATGTTGTCGTGTAGTTATGCTGAACATGTTGAGGTTTCATTAATAGTTTGATATGACTGCTTAGCAGATTCTTTAATACAGTAAAAGTGTACTGCATTCTAGCAACTCTACTTCCTAATAGTTAACATAATTAGTGTGGGACTTCAATGGGGGAGGGTAGCTAACATTCTTGGAGAGCTTTTGTATTTGCAGAAGTCAGTGTCTCGCCCTCTCGACTAGAATGGCTGCTTGACATATCTGCCACAGACCCTCATTGCATTTTGGATGCTTTGGTGTAAGTTGATTAATGTATGGTTTATAATAGTGCATGCATCTCGCAGTTCCAATTATAGTGGGAATAAGGGGGGTGGGGTTCTTAAAGAGTTCTTAGTAATTGCAGAAATTTCCACACATCCACGATCTGAAGGACTACGCTCTTCGGTGCTGTGGGTACCTTACTTCCCCAGGAAGTGAAGTGAAGTATTTTGGTAAATGGTAGAAATTATCATGAAGTTTCTGTGGCCTCCTACAAGAGAAGGTAGTGTTTTTTACAGTATGTTTTAGGTGTGGCAGTTTTCTTATTAAAACAGAGCTTGAGGAATTTTCTCATTGGTAATATTTTCATGCTTATAAAATAACCTGATTATGGTGTTAGAAGTATATCTGCCACTTATGTGTTCTGCAATGCACATTGTACTAGAATTTCACATGACCTTTTTATCAAAATCTTGTGTAAACTCATTGCATGCATTTCAGTGCTAGTATTTTTTAACCTTAGTAATGTTGGATGCCTACAATAGCAACCAAGTATTGGGGTTGGGTTGGGCCACTTAGAAAAGCTCTTTTTACTTGCAGAAGATTGACTTTTCCCAATGTTTGCACGGCAGAATCTTGCTTCATCTATTGTAATGTGCTCATCTTTATGTAATCTGACCTGGTACAGAAATGAGGTGCAGTTTTAATTCCTGTATGTCCACACTATGATTTTTGATCTGTATAATATAGTTTGTGAAAATATTTAGTTTTGACCAACTACTGTAGAAGTATGTTTGGGGGCATGATGGGGTGTGGGTTCCTAACATGAAACTTTAAGGAATTACAGAAAGGTTCCATTGAAAGGACTTTGGGAGAAGGGTAATCCTTAATGTTGATTGTCGTCAAAGTTCCGGGTGAAGCTGCGTTTTCTTTCTGGCAGGTATGTGTTATTGAGGATGTATCACTGTCAGGTAAATGAGTTTACTAGCAAAGTCTTTTAAGCAATAAAACACTGCTTTATTTTCGTTATACTAGTTTCCTATCTTAATAGAATTCAAAGCTTAGAACAGGGGGAGTGGGGTTACGGGGCTAACTTTCCCGGAAAGCTTTCATATTTGCAGAAGTTGGTGCGTCTCGCCCTCGTAACTATAATGGCCGCATGACACGTCTTCCGAAGTCCCTTCTTTGCATTTTGGATGCTTTGGTCTCCACTTTGTAAGGTGATTACTGTCTTGTATATAATGGTGCATAAATCTTGAAGTACCAAAGGTCATTGGAAATAGGGTGGGGGGGGGAATCTCGCAGAGAGTTCATAGTAATTGCAGAGATTTCCACATTTCAACTGAGGGTCCATGCTTTCTTTGGTGCTGTGTGTACACCTTCCATTGATCAGTGCTTGTGTTCAGAACTCGACAAAAAGTAAGTGAAGGAGTTCAGTAAATGGTCTAGATACTTTAATTTCTTTGCCACATTCAAAAGGAACTTTAGTTTTGTTAATAATCACTGAATAAGAGAGGTGTTGATTACTTACTTGTAGTACTTGAATTTTCACTTTATATATATTGATTATTCTGTTACTGATATTTGAAATGGGTTTCTGGGAGTGGGATAGTATTCTAACTCGAATAGGGTTTCCGGGGTGGGGCAGTGTTCTAACACAAGAGGCTGTTGGATTTTTGCAGAGACCTTGAACTGTTGCGTTGCAAGCAGTACATTGCACCCCGTTTGGTATGGATTTGATCTGCAATGGTGATGTATTATTACTGAAAGGTATTGTTACAGTATCAGTGTTATACGCTTTAGATAAACTTTCAAGCTGACTTGCCAACTATTTACTTCTGAAATATGATAGATGAAACAATCTTGTTCATGTTAACTGTTTTCAAGAAGGGGATGTGAGTGGGAAGTGACATGGAAAGTTCTTTTTGTTTCCAGAATTTCCATTTCGGCTGTTTATTCTAAGGCCTTGTGATTCAGACGGGTTAGAATTGTCCTTTGTATTTTGAATGGTGTTAACATTCCATTAAGTAAGTAGGTTATTGTATGGCGTGTGTAATGCCTATATTATTACCCAGTACTATTGGTATATTAAATTAAAAGGGGACGGGGGGCTGGTAATCTCACACCAGAGGCTCTTAATTACAGAGTACCTGTTCTTCACCATTTGAAGAGATTTTTTCTTAAAGTGCAGTGTCTGGTGTTCGTGTGTCACAGATTGGAGGTTTTGGATAAGGAGTTCCCCAGGTAGAGTTCCAAGTTATGTCATTAAAACTAAATTTATTTGTTTGAGGAATTAACATGAATTAGTGTGAAGCTACTGCTGAAGCCTTGTTTTCATGTTGATGTACAAGAAAATATCCAGATTTATTTGCCAGTAAAGTGTTTTTTAGAGTTTGGCTCGATTCTCTTTACTGTATAAGCTTCTTTTAAGCTGTGATTTACAGCTGCTAAAATTTTGCTTTATGAATTTTCTGTTTTCTAGTTTAGTTGGTATATTTAGTAATATTGTGGAGACACTGGATAACAGCTAAGTATAGGGGGGTTGGGGGTGGGTACACTAACAAAGGTCTTACTTGCAGAAGACGGACACTTTTGCCAATGTCTCGCCTGAATCTTGCCTAAGTTGGTGTGATTTGCGCCAATGCTTTTCTGCCGTGAGAAATGTGACCTGATAAAGGAAATTGGTATAGTTTGGAGTCCCATTTTTCCATTCTGTGATATGTTGATCAGTAGAATATAGTTTGTGACATGATTCAAATTTAACAAACTGGTGAAAGTATGCGTGGAGTACGGTTCAGTGTGGGTTCCTAACACGAGACTTTCAGGAACTGCAAAGTTACCGTTGAAAGATCTTTTGGGTGAAGAGTTTTCCTTAAAGTGAAGTGTATCGCCACAATGTTATCGGTTGTCGTTAAAAGTTCCAGGTGAAGCGTGATTTCTTTCTGGCAGGTATGTGACTTGTGGATGTACAGTTATCATGAATATCTTACTGAAGATTTATCATTGCTGGTTGATATAAGACTTCATAGAATGTTTTAAGGAACAAAAACTATTGTATTGTAATTTGCGATGGTAATAGAATTAGGTGTGGGGGAAGGGGGACTTAACATGGAAAAGTTTCATTTTTGCAGATCTTGGTGTCTTGCCCTCATGACTAGAATGGCTGCCCGGTGTGTCTGCCACAGTCCCCATTTTTGTGTATGTTATGGTCTCTTTGTAAAGTGATTACCGTCTTGTATATAATGGTGCACAAAAATACCAAAGATAATTGAAAATAGGGGGGGTTGTTCTCAGAAGTTTTTAGTAATTGCAGATGATTCCACAAGTCCCCCATCGGAAGGACTACGCTCTGGTGCAAAGGTACCTTGTTTTGGTCCGTGGTAGCGATCGGTCCCTTCCCCAGGAAGTAAGTATAGTATTTTGGTAATTGGTAGAGATTATAATAAAGTTTCTGTGCCATACTGTTTAGAATAAGAGGTTCTGGGTGGTTCTTTTTAATGATCACTCCAAGGGTCGGGTGGGGATATTAATAATTTAGATAGCTCTTAGTATTTGCAGAAGCGATCTCATATGGTCCCCAATTCATACTGACCGAAATCCTTCTTCCGTATATTGAATGCTTGTATCAACATTACATCAAGTTGATTATTGTATGGTGTATAGTGTGCATATCTTCATTCATCAATGATTGTAAATTAGATTGAGTTTTGGGGTGGGGGGGGGCATAATCTCACACCAGAGGCTTCTTAACCATTCCAGAAGTACTTGGTCTTCAACATCGGAAGAAATGTTTTCTTAAGCGCACTGTCTGTTCTGTGATATTTGTTCTTATGGAGGACATACATCAGAGGTTTTTCATGTATGTTTTGTCAACTCTCACCTGCAGTAGAAGGTATTTGCTCTTTCAGTTAATGTTGCAGTATGTTTTATTTGGTGGTGATATACAAGTTATGGCAGTTTTCCTATAATTAAAAATAAGCTATTTGCTTGGTATTTCCTCCTATTGGTAAGATTTTCATGCTAATGGATAAGGTAACCTGATGTGGTATTGTTAAAATGTAATTGAGAGATCCCTAATGTTGTCTGCCACTTTCTATTATAATATGCAATTCACACATGCTAGAACCTCACTTTGCTTCAAAATCTTAGTGTGCATTTTTGTGCACGTATCTTGTGGTATCCTTTAGTAATATTGGGCACCTTTGAAAGCAACAGAGTATTGGGGCAGAGTTTGGGACACTGAACAATGCTCTTACCTGCAGAAGCTGAACACACACTGCCAGTGGTGTTTTGTATTAATTTGCATGTGACCAGGTAGAGGAAATGTAGAGTTTTCATTGCAAGTTTTCACAATAGATTATAAAAACTACTATAAACTAATAGAAGTATTAAATAGTTTTATAAAGTACGACAGTTTGTGATCATGACAAATTTAGAAGCATGGGAGGTAAGGGTTAAGTGTTGGAAAGTTATTCTTATTTGCAGATGATGTTTCAACATTCTTAGACTTAAATGACTGCGTGTTCTGTCTGCCCCACACACATTGCATTTTGGATGCCTTGGTCCAACACTTCGCCATGTGAGTTAGTAGCTGTCTTTTACATATTCGGTGCATAAACCTTTCAAGACTAATCGTAATTTAAATGGGTCCCTGGTATCGCAAGTATCATAAAGGTCACCGCATTGTAAAGGTAGTGGTCTTAGTGATGGCATTTAAATATGTATTATTGGCGAGTTGCTTTTAGATTTTGTATTAAAACTCATTTGCCCGATTAATGAACATGAATTATATTAGCATGAAGCTACTACCAAAGCTTTTTTCATGTTTTAGCTTTTGAAATTTGCCAGTTAAGTGTTTTTAGGGAGTCCACTTTTCTCTCTTTGCCCGTCAACTATACACTCGGCAAATTACAAATGCTACAAATTCACTTAAGGACTTTTTTTGTACAGTATCCTTAACCATATTGGAACCTTTGGATCGAAGCTTAGTCTCTGGGGTGGGGTTGGGCCACTAACCAAAGTTCTTTGCAGAAGAGGATACTTTCCAATCCGTGTTCAACCAACTCTTGCTTCATCTGTTGCAATGTGCACGTATTTTTTCTGCTATTAGGAAAGAGGTACCATTTGTATTTCATTGATGTATATTGATCTATGAAATAATTTGTGAAATAAATCAAATTTCACTTGCGAAAATGTTTGGGGATATTGTGGGCGTGTGGGATCATAATGAGACCTTAAGAATTGCAGAGAATTTCCAGAATTTGGAAAGAAAAGTTGACCTTAAGTGAAGTCTCGCTACAGGTTGTCGTCTAAGACATCGCTTTAGGTGAGTGAAGAAGTTTCTTTAAGAAGAATATTTATGCACAAATTACTTTAGATGGATAATACAAATGGAATTTTCCGATATTATTGGAATATGCTTTGGGGGAGGGGGGGGGGCTTAAAGAGTATTCTTAATTACAGGTGAAGCATGGTTTCTTTCTGGCATTTGTCTCTTGTTGATGTGCGTTTGTCCTGAAGGTATGAATCCGAGGTTTCTCTTTTTTTTTTAGTGCTATTTGATAATTGAGAGTATAGTAATTTTTGTTGGCTTAATAAAACAGTACTTTAATTTAGTGACAGTAGTTTCTGAAAACAAAATTAGAAGTTTTGGATATGCATTGGGAGGGAGGGGACGCTAACGGTCTTGGAAAGTTTTCGTATTTGCAGAAGTTGGTGCGTCCTGCCCTCGTAACTAGAATGGCTGCTTGATATGTAAGCCACAGTCCCCCCTATGCATTTTGGATGCCTTGGTCTCCACTTAGTAAGTCAATTGTTGTATGGTATAATATAGTGCATACATCTTGCAATACCAAAGGTAATTTAAAATAAGGGGGGGCTGGGGTTCTCACAAGAAATTCTTAGTAATTGCAGGTTTGTCTACGCCTTTCACCATCTGAAGAACTACAGTTTTTTTGGCAAGTGCTTGTGTTCATTCTTTCGCTGGGAAGCAAGAAGTATTCTGGTAAATGTATAGATTATGATGAAGTTTCTGTGCCCTAGATATTTGAAGTGCTTTTTCGGTGGTTCTTGTTAATCACTGTTATTAAGGAATGGGGAATTGGGGGTTCATTAACATGCAATGCTCTTTGTATTTGCACTGCGGTTTTCTCGCCTTTTAAGGTCTATGGCTTGTACGATTGGAATCATCCTCCTATATATTGGATGTTTCTATAAACATTTCCCTAAGTTCAATATTGTATGGTGTATACAGTACATACATTTGTTCAGTATTGGTAAATTAGATAAAGGGGGGGGGGGTTAATCTCTTCCTAGAGGCTCTTGACCTTTGCAGAAGTTCTTAGTCTTCATCTGAAGAGAAGTTTTAGGTACAGATTCTTTTTCTGACTGAAGGTGTTTCTGTGCGGGACATCGAACCCTTGCTATGCATGTGTTACGGCAACTCGAAATGGTATTCCACAAAAGGTAGTGTTCTTAAAGACAGCATAGCAGTAATTTATATTGGTTGTGATATATATACTAGTATGTGTGGCAGTTTTCATATAAACCAAGCTATTTGCTTTGAGGAATTTCCTCTGGTTGATATCTTGCATGATGTTAATTCTAAGATTTGTAAAATTTTCTTGCTGGTGTCCAAGATATAATTGTGGTATGGCTAGTAAAATGTATCACGAGTCTTGCATAATGTTCTCTGCCACTTATATGATCTGCAGTTCACTTGAGGAATTTTATATAAATATCATAAATTTATTGCATGCATTTTATAGTGCTCACAGCCTTTGGTATGCTTACTATTGGACACCTTTAATAGCAACCAAGTATTAGGGTGGGGTCGGGGCACTTAAAAATCCTCTTCCTACTTTCAGAAGATTGACCGTTTTCCCAATGTTTGTGCTTACCTGAATCTTGCTTCATCTGTGGTAATGTGCTCATCTTTATGTGAATGTGATATGGTAGTAGAAAGGTGCTTCATTTAGTGATTTTTCCAATCCCAAATTTGTTGTGTAGAAAATTTGTGAAGTTATTTCAATTTGACAAATTGATATATAAAAGTATTTTTGGGGTTATGATGGGATGTGGGTTCCTAACATGAGGCATTCAAGAATTACAGGATTCCCCTGAAAGATCTTGGGTAAGGAATGTATTCCATCCGTGTCTTGCTGCTAAGATTCCACTCTTAGGTAAGTGAGAGAGAGAGAGTATTAGATATTGGTTTAAATATTGTGGAATTTTTTGGCACAATACTGTAGATAGAAAATACTAATGAAATTTTATGAAACTGCTGGTGTATGACGGGGGGGCTGGGGTGGGAACTTTAAAAGAAGCATGGTCAATTGCAGGTGTTTGCAAAGCTCCGTGTGAAGCATGGTTTCTTTCTGTGAGGTATGTTATTCATTGATGTGTAATTGTGCTGAAGATATTGATGTAATTATGTTTTCAGTGGTATTAATTGGTGAAGCTTTAATTTGTTTGACAAAACTGCACTGTATGCCATGGCTGTAGGTTCCTTTAATAATCAAATTAGAAGTGTGGGACAAGCAGGGGGGGAAGGGGCCTAATGTTCTTGGAAAGCTTTTGTATTTGCAGAAGTTGTGTCTCAGCCTCATAACTAGAATGACTGCCCGGCATGTCTTCTGGAATCGCCCTTTCCTTTTTTGATGTACTTAGAGAAGGCATCTGCTGACACTTGCAATAATCCACCTTGAAGCTCACTATATACTGGCCTTATGTTTGTACTATTGATATTACTTGTGTTATTGAATGCTAGCGAGTCTTGTGTTATAATTCACTATAAATCTTATATTGATGATAAAATCCTTTGAGGTTGAATCAAATGGATTAAAAAAAAAGGGGGGGAAACCAATTGCAAGGGCCTAGTAACTTAAGTTTCAATTGAAATGTAAACTAAAGCAAGTTAGATAAAAATTTGTTACTAGGTTGGTCAGGGGTGGGCCTTGGTGGGGTTTCCCCTTTTTTAAAAAGAAATTTCCAATAGGAAAGAGCAAGTAATACCTGGGTGCTTATACTGATTGGTTGATTCTTTTGAATAATTTGCTACATTTCATATTAAACACTGCTGGATGTATCGTGTTTGAAATGTCACATACTGCTTGTTTGAGGCCTGCTAGGACTCCTGCGGAGTTGCCTTATCACGTTGAGTTCTTGGTAATTACGGATTTTTTCCGCACTTCCGCCATCTGAAGGACTACGCTTTCTTTGGTGCAGTGGTCACCTTTCACTGGTCAGTGTTCATGTTCATAACTTGGAGTAAGAGAAGTAATTTAGTGTATACCCTTCATCGTTAAAATGAGGACGTCGTTGACGTAGTCTCTCTTGCATTGAGAAGTGTGAACTATTGCAGAATGAGATACAGTTGGGGTTGCTATTATTTCTATTCCCTGTAATGTATGTTGATCTGTATAATACTTATGAAATAAATAAACTTTCACGTTGAATGTTAAGTGGTTTGGAATGGTAATATGTCTTTTGGGAGTTGCATGAAATTTTCAAGGAAATATTTAAGAAATTTTCTTAATAGTGAAGTGTTTTAAATGTTATTAGGGGGTGGGGAAAGGCTGATGCTCGTGGGAAGCTCTTGTTCTTGCAGAAGTTGCTGTCTCTCTCGCCTTCATGTAACTAGAATGAGTGCACACTCTGCAACAACCTCCTTTACGTTTTGGATGCTTTGGTCTACTTTGTAAGTCAATTGCTGTGTTGTATAAAATAATGCATAAATCTTAGAACGCCAATGTTAATTGCAATAATGGGGGGCCGGGGTTCTCAAGCGGAGTTCTTAGTAATTTCAGATTTCCACGCTTACAGCATCTGAAGGACTGCGCTTTTTTTGGTACAGTGGTCAGCTTACATTGGTTAGTGTTCATGTTTAGATCTTCATGAAGTAAGTTTAGTAGTTCAGTAAATGGTATAAAGAGTATGATAAAGTTTTACCGATGTTTGGAATGCCTTTTAGCGGGGTTCTTGTTTACTATTATTAAAGATGAACCAGTGGTTGGTGGTCAGTATAATTGAAATCTCTTAGAGCTCCTCAACACGCCTAGTGGCTTTTGTTCTCCAAGAAACTGGACACACTGAGTCTTCCTTCTTTCTCCAAGAACCTCGACACACCGAGTCTTCCTCCTTCCTCTAAGAACCTCGACCCACCGAGTCTTCCTCCTTTCTCCAAGTACCTCGACACACCGAGTCTTCCTCCTGTCTCCAAGTACCTCGACACACCGAGTCTTCCTCCTGTCTCCAAGAGCCTCGTCACAGAGTCTTCCTTCTTTCTCCAAGAGCCTCGACACACCGAGTCTTCCTCCTGTCTCCAAGAGCCTCGACACACCGAGTCTTCCTCCTGTCTCCAAGAGCCTCGACACACCGAGTCTTCCTCCTTCCTCCAAGAGCCTCGACACACCGAGTCTTCCTCCTGTCTCCAAGAGCCTCGACACACCGAGTCTTCCTCCTGTCTCCAAGAGCCTCGACACACCGAGTCTTCCTCCTGTCTCCAAGAGCCTCGACACACCGAGTCTTCCTCCTGTCTCCAAGAGCCTCGACACACAGAGTCTTCCTCCTGTCTCCAAGAGCCTCGACACACCGAGTCTTCCTCCTTCCTCCAAGAGCCTCGACACACCGAGTCTTCCTCCTTCCTCCAAGAGCCTCGACACACCGAGTCTTCCTCCTGTCTCCAAGAGCCTCGACACACCGAGTCTTCCTCCTGTCTCCAAGAGCCTCGACACACCGAGTCTTCCTCCTGCCTCCAAGAACCTCGACACACCGAGTCTTCCTCCTGCCTCCAAGAACCTCGACCCACCGAGTCCTCCTCCTGCCTCCAAGAACCTCTACCCACCGAGTCTTCCTCCTGCCTCCAAGAACCTCTACCCACCGAGTCCTCCTCCTGCCTCCAAGAACCTCGACCCACCGAGTCCTCCTCCTTCCTCCAAGAACCTCGACCCACCGAGTCCTCCTCCTTCCTCCAAGAACCTCGACCCACCGAGTCCTCCTCCTTCCTCCAAGAACCTCGACCCACCGAGTCCTCCTCCTTCCTCCAAGAACCTCGACCCACCGAGTCCTCCTCCTTCCTCCAAGAACCTCGACCCACCGAGTCCTCCTCCTTCCTCCAAGAACCTCGACCCACCGAGTCCTCCTCCTTCCTCCAAGAACCTCGACCCACCGAGTCCTCCTCCTTCCTCCAAGAACCTCGACCCACCGAGTCCTCCTCCTTCCTCCAAGAACCTCGACCCACCGAGTCGTCGTCCTTCCTCCAAGAACCTCGACCCACCGAGTCGTCGTCCTTCCTCCAAGAACCTCGACGCACCGAGTCGTCCTCCCGTCTCCAAGAACCTCGACGCACCGAGTCGTCCTCCCGTCTCCAAGAACCTCGACGCACCGAGTCGTCCTCCCGTCTCCAAGAACCTCGACGCACCGAGTCGTCCTTCCGTCTCGACGCACCGAGTCTTCCTCCCGTCTCCAAGAACCTCGACGCACCGAGTCGTCCTTCCGTCTCGACGCACCGAGTCTTCCTCCCGTCTCCAAGAACCTCGACGCACCGAGTCGTCCTTCCGTCTCAACGCACCGAGTCTTCCTCCCGTCTCCAAGAACCTCGACGCACCGAGTCTTCCTTCCGTCTCGACGCACCGAGTCTTCCTCCCGTCTCCAAGAACCTCGACGCACCGAGTTTTCCTTCCGTCTCCAAGAACCTCGACACACCGAGCCTTCCTCCTATCCAAGAACCTCTACACACCGAGTATTCCTCTTATCTACAAGAACCTCTACACACTGAGTCTTCCTCCTATCCTAGAGCCTCTACACAGAGTATTCCTCCTATCTCCAAGAGCTTCTACACACCGAGCTTTCGTCCTATCTCAAAGAGCCTCGACACAGTCTTCCTCCTATCTCCAAGAACTTGAATACAGCAAGTCACTTTTATTAATTTGATTGATAAAACTATTATATTCTATGATCTTAGCTTCTTTTAATAACCAAATTAGAATTTTGGGACAAGCTGGGGAGGGGCCTAATGTTCTTGGAAAGCTTTTGTATTTGCAGAAGTTGGTGTCTTGGCCTCGTAACTAGAATGACTGCTTGGTATGTCCAATCACCCATTTTGCTTTTTTGATGCAACTTAGAGAAGGCATCTGCTGACACTTGTAATAATTGGCTTTACTTTTGTGCTATTGATAATAATTTTGTTATAGAATGCTAGTGTTGTGATTTTATAATTCTCTATAAATCTGATTTTGATAAAATCCTTTGAGGTGGAATCAAATGGATTAAAAACCCAAAAAGGGGAAACCAATTGCAATGGCCTAGTAACTTTAATTTTAGTATTTAAATGTAAACTAAAGTAAGCTAGAAAAAATTGCTTCTTGTTACTAGGTTGGTCAGGGGTGGGCCTTGGTGGGGTTTCCCCTTTTTTAGAAATATTTCCAACACAAAAGAGGAAGTAACACCTTGTTGCTTATACTGATTGATTGATTCGTTAAGAATTAATTTGCAACATTACTTCATATACGCATTTAAACACTTGACTTGTCGCATTTGAAATGCCACCTTTTTACTCGTACTTTTTTTTAGGCTACCTCTGCTCAAGCAATGGTAATTTGATAAAGGGGTGGGGGTTCTCACGATTGAGTGCTTCTTAATTACAGATTTTTTCCGCACCTCCATCATCTGAATGACTACGCTTTATTTGGTGCAGCGGTCGGCTTCTATTGGTCAGTGTTCATGTTCATAACTTGTAGTAAAGTGAATTTAGTGTGTACCCTTAAGTGACTTTCTTTTGAAATATGAGACTGCAAAGGGGTTGGGGGGAAGGTAACACGAATAGTTTTGTATTGCAGAATTTCCTTCTTGGCTATTTATTGGGTCCTTGCTACGTGGTTTGGAGGTTTGTATTGAATTTCCAGCAAGTAAGTTGGTTATTGTATGGTATATATAGAGAATATATAATTGCTCAGCACCCTTTTATGAATGAAATTTGGGAGAGGGGGTTTCTTAATCTCACACTAGAGGTTCTTACCCATTGCAGAAGTACCTGTTCTTCATTTGAAGAGACTTTTCTTTAGGTATTTAATTTTGATAGTTGGTGTTCGTGTGCGGGAAACAGGTGTTGGATATCTCGGAAAACTAGAGCTCGCAAGTTGAAGGTATTGTTTAGTGGTGGCATTTGAATGTTTTTGAAATGTTTCGAATAGATATACATGTGGCAGTTTTATAATGTCAAAAACCTAGGTTAATTGCCTGAGAATTTATATTATTTTAGTATTAGCCTGCTGCTAAAATGTTTTTTCATGTTTTTTTTTTTACAAGACCATATCCTGACTTTGATGTTGCCAGTAATTCTTGTTTAGGGGAGTTTGGCTCATTTCTCTTGCACCTCCTCTATTGTATAGTCTGTGATATCATGCTTGCTAAAATTTCAAAGAATATTGCATTTAAATACTTTGCATCAAGTTGTAAAGAGCTTACATCTTTTTGTTATTAGTAATATTGGAAGCCTTGGGGAGCACTCAAGTATTTGGGGTCGGGAAGGGAACTAACAAAGCTCTTACTTACAGAAAATTGACTTTTGCCAATGTTTAATCACGCTTGCTTCATCTATCGTAATGAGCACATCTTTTCTACAGTGTTTGTAATGTGTCCTGGTTATGGAATGAGGTACTGTTAGATTTGCTATTTTATATTCTCTGATGTTTGTTGATCTGTAGAATAATTTTAAATATAAAATTTGATATTAATGTGAAATTGTTATGGGGTATGATGGGGTGTGGGATCCTAACATAAGATTTGAAGCAATTGCAGAAAGTTACCACTGAAAGATCTTTGTAAGGTATTGTTGTCCTAAAGTCAGGTGCTTTACTCCAGTGTATTTGGCAGTCATCAAAGGCTTTGTTTTTAGGTAAGTGATCTAGTTTGTTGTTGTTTAGGTATTAATACAACAAGTGGAATTGTATGCCTTTAATTGTAGATCGAAAATACGAATATGAGAGTTTGGAAATGAATGAAATATGACTTTGGGGATGGGTGTGGGAAGTAAAGAAGTAGATTTATCAATTGCAGGTGGTCTCTTAGCCAAGTACAATTGCAGGAGTTCCCTTAGCCACGTTCCAGGCAAAGCGTGTTTTCTCTCTGGCAGGTATTTGTTTGGTTGATGTGGAGTTGTCCTGAAGAAGTTGAGGTATTTATTTTTTGTCTGTGCCAATTGATAATAGACTGATTTGAGTCTTTCCTCCTTAATCTTCATCTCTGCTGTGATATAAGCGACATAATTTTATTTGGTAACAGAATTAAATACGTGAAACATAGGGGGGAGGGGACCAACGCCCTTGGAAAGCTTTAATTTGCAGAAGTTTCTCTCCTCGTCGTAACGAGAATGGCCGCGCGATATATCTGCGTGTTTTATACTTTGGTCTACGCGTAGTAAGTTGGTTAATGTGTGTTTTATAATGGTGCATTAATAGTGATTGGAATAAGGGGGGCCGGGGCTCTAACAGAGAGTTCTTAGTAATTACAGATTTTTCCGCACTTCCACCATATGAAGGACTACGCTTTCTTTGGTGCAGTGGTCACCTTCCATTGGTCAGTGTTCATGTTCATGACTTGAGAGTAAAGAGAAGTAATTTAGTGTATACCCTTCATCCATTATGTCATCGGCGCCTTTTTTTTTGCATTGAGAAGTGACCTGTTGCAGGAATGAGGTACAGTTGGGATTAATATTTTTTTCTAATCCCTGTGATGTATATTGATCTGTATTATAATTTTGAAACAAATGATAAAATTTAACGCTGAATGTTAAGTTGTTTTGAATCAATGTCTTTTGGGAGGTGCATGAAATTTTTAAGGAAATATTTATAAAATTTTTCTTTATAGTGAAGTGTTTTAAATGTTATTAGGGGGTGGGGAAAGGCTAATTTCTCGTGGGAAGCTCTCGTTCTTTGCAGAAGTTGGTGTCTCACCCTCGTAACTAGAATGACTGCACTCTCTCTGCCACAATCTCCCTCTGCATTTTGGATGCTTTGGTCTACTTTGTAAGTCAATTGCTGTGTTGTATGTAGTAATGCATATATCTTGAAGCAGATCTTTATTGGAATAAGGGGGCCCGGGGTTCTCACCAAGAGTATTTAGTAGTTTCAGATTTCCACACTTACAGCATCTGAAGGACTACGCTTTCTTTGGTACAGTGGTCAGCTTACATTGGTCGGTGTTCATGTTTAGTAGTTCAGTAAATGGTATAAAGATTATAATAAAGTTTTACAGATGTTTGAAAAGCCTTTAGCAGAGTTTTTTGTTTACTATTACTAAGATGGGACCTGGTGGCGGGGGTCTATATAACTGAAATCTCTTAAAAAAAAGCTAAACACACACAGTGGCTATCGTTCTCCAAGAACCTCGACACTATCTCCAAGAAGCTCTACACACCCAGTATTCCTCCCATCTCCAAGAGCCTCTACACACCGAGTCTTCCTCCTATCTCCGAGAACCTCTTCACACAGAGTCTTCCTCCCATCTCCAAGAACCTCTACACACCGAGTCTTCCTCCTATCTCCAAGAGCCTCGACACACCGAGTCTTCCTCCTATCTCCAAGAGCCTCGACACACCGAGTCTTCCTCCTATCTCCAAGAGCCTCGACACACCGAGTCTTCCTCCTATCTCTAAGAGCCTCGACACACCGAGTCTTCCTCCTCTCTCCAAGAACCCCGACACACCGAGTCTTCCTCCTCTCTCCAAGAACCCCGACACACCGAGTCTTCCTCCTGTCTCCAAGAACCCCGACACACCGAGTCTTCCTCCTCTCTCCAAGAACTCCGACACACCGAGTCTTCCTCCTCTCTCCAAGAACCCCGACACACCGAGTCTTCCTCCTCTCTCCAAGAACTCCGACACACCGAGTCTTCCTCCTCTCTCCAAGAACCCCGACACACCGAGTCTTCCTCCTCTCTCCAAGAACCCCGACACACCGAGTCTTCCTCCTCTCTCCAAGAACCCCGACACACCGAGTCTTCCTCCTCTCTCCAAGAACCCCGACACACCGAGTCTTCCTCCTCTCTCCAAGAACCCCGACACACCGAGTCTTCCTCCTCTCTCCAAGAACCCCGACACACCGAGTCTTCCTCCTCTCTCCAAGAGCCTCGACACACCGAGTCTTCCTCCTCTCTCCAAGAACCTCGACACACCGAGTCTTCCTCCTCTCTCCAAGAGCCTCTTCACACCGAGTCGTCCTCCTATCTCCAAGAGCTTCTACACACCGAGCCTTCGTCCTATCTCAAAGAGCCTCGACACACCGAGCCTTCGTCCTATCTCAAAGAGCCTCGACACAGTCTTCCTCCTATTTCCAAGAACTTGAATACAGCAAGTCCCTTTCATTAATTTGATTGATAAAACTATTATATTCTATGATCTTAGCTTCTTTTAATAACCAAATTAGAATTGTGGGACAAGCTGGGGAGGGGCCTAATGTTCTTGGAAAGCTTTTGTATTTGCAGAAGTTGGTGTCTCGGCCTCGTAACTAGAATGACTGCTTGGTATGTCCAATCACCCATTTTGCTTTTTTGATGCAACTTAGAGAAGGCATCTGCTGACACTTGTTATAATTGGCTTTACTTTTGTGCTATTGATGATAATTTTGTTATAGAATGCAAGTGTTGTGATTTTATAATTCTCTATAAATCTGATATTGATAAAATCCTTTGAGGTTGAATCAAATGGATTAAAAACAAAGGGGGAAACCAATTGCAAGGGCCTAGTAACTTTAGTTTCAATATTTAAATGTAAACTAAAGCAAATAAAAAAAAATATTTCTTGTTACTAGGTTGGTCAGGGGTGGGCCTTGGTGGGGTTTCCCCTTTTAAAAAGAAATTTCATGTATGAAAGAGCAAGTAACACCTTGTAGCTTATACTGATTGATTGATCCATTAAGAATTAATTTGTAACATTACTTCATACAGTATATGCATTTAAACACTTGACATGTCGCATTTGAAATATCGCCTTTTTAGTCTCGTACTTTTTTTTTAGGTTACCATTGCTCATGCAATGGTAATTTGATGGAGGGGGGGGGGGTGTTCTTACGATGAGTTCTTAGTTATTACAGATTTTTTTCCGTGCTGCCACCATCTGCAGGACTACTCTCTCTTTGGTGCAGCGGTCGGCTTCTATTGGTCAGTGTTCATGTTCATAACTTGTAGTAAAGTGAATTTAGTGTGTACCCTTAAGTGACTTTCTTTTGAAATATGAGACTGCAAAGGGGTTGGGGGGAAGGTAACACGAATAGTTTTGTATTGCAGAATTTCCATCTTGGCTATTTATTGGGTCCTTGCTACGTGGTTTGGATGTTTGTGTTGACTTTCCAGCAAGTAAGTTGGTTATTGTATGGTATATATAGAGAATATATAATTGCTCAGCACCCTTTTATGAATGAAATTTGGGAGAGGGGGTTTCTTAATCTCACACCAGAGGTTCTTACCCATTGCAGAAGTACCTGTTCTTCATTTGAAGAGACTTTTCCTTAGGTATTTAATTTTGATAGTTGGTGTTCGTGTGCGGGAAACAGGTGTTGGATATCTCGGAAAACTAAAGCTCGCAAGTTGAAGGTATTGTTTAGTGGTGGCATTTGAATGTTTTTGAAATGTTTTGAATAGATAACATACATCTGGTAGTTTTATGATGTCAAAAACTAAGGTTAATTGCCTGAGAATTGATATAATTTTAGCATTAACCTGCTGCTGAAATGCTTTTTCATGTTTTTTTTTTACAAGACCATATCCTGACTTTGATGTTGCCAGTAACTCTTGTTTAGGGGAGTTTGGCTCATTTCTGTCGCACCTCCTCTATTGTATAGTCTGTGATATCACACTTGCTAAAATTTCAATAATATTGCATTTAGATACTTTGCATCAAGTTGTAGAGAGCTTACATCTTTTTGTTATCATTAGTAATATTGGAAGCCTTGGGGAGCACTCAAGTATTTGGGGTCGGGAAGGGAACTAACAAAGCTCTTACTTACAGAAAATTGACTTTTGCCAATGTTTAATCACGCCTGCTTCATCTATCGTAATGAGCACATCTTTTCTACAGTGTTTGTAATGTGTCCTGGTTATGGAATGAGGTACAGTTAGATTTGCTATTTTATATTCTCTGATGTTTGTTGATCCGTAGAATAATTTGAAATATAAAATTTGATATTAATGTGAAATTGTTATGGGGTATGATGGGGTGTGGGATCCTAACATAAGATTTGAAGCAATTGCAGAAAGTTACCACTGAAAGATCTTTGTAAGGTATTGTTGTCCTAAAGTCAGGTGCTTTACTCCAGTGTATTTGCCAGTCATCAAAGGCTTTGCTTTTAGGTAAGTGATCTAGTTTGTTGTTGTATAGGTATTAATACAACAAGTGGAATTGTATGCCTTGAATTGTAGATCGAAAATACGAATATGAGAGTTTAGAAGTGAATGAAATATGACTTTGGGGATGGGTGTGGGAAGTAAAGAAGTAGATTTATCAATTGCAGGTGGTCTCTTAGCCAAGTACAATTGCAGGAGTTCCCTTAGCCACGTTCCAGGCAAAGCGTGTTTTCTCTCTGGCAGGTATTTGTTTGGTTGATGTGGAGTTGTCCTGAAGAAGTTGAGGTATTTATTTTTTGTCTGTGCCAATTGATAATAGACTGATTTGAGTCTTTCCTCCTTAATCTTCATCTCTGCTGTGATATAAGCGACATAATTTTATTTGGTAACAGAATTGAATACGTGAAACATAGGGGGGAGGGGACTAACGCCCTTGGAAAGCTTTTATTTGCAGAAGTTTCTCTCCTTGTCGTAACGAGAATGGCCGCGCGATATATCTGCGTGTTTTATACTTTGGTCAACGCGTAGTAAGTTGGTTAATGTGTGTTTTATAATGGTGCATTAATAGTGATTGGAATAAGGGGGGCCGGGGCTCTAACAGAGAGTTCTTAGTAATTACAGATTTTTCCGCACTTCCACCATATGAAGGACTACGCTTTCTTTGGTGCAGTGGTCACCTTCCATTGGTCAGTGTTCATGTTCATAACTTGAGAGTAAAGAGAAGTAATTTAGTGTATACCCTTCATCCATTATGTCATCGGCGCCTTTTTTTTTGCATTGAGAAGTGACCTGTTGCAGGAATGAGGTACAGTTGGGATTAATATTTTTTTCTAATCCCTGTGATGTATATTGATCTGTATTATAATTTTGAAACAAATAATAAAATTTAACGCTGAATGTTAAGTTGTTTTGAATCAATGTCTTTTGGGAGGTGCATGAAATTTTTAAGGAAATATTTATAAAATTTTTCTTTATAGTGAAGTGTTTTAAATGTTATTAGGGGGTGGGGAAAGGCTAATGCTCGTGGGAAGCTCTCGTTCTTTGCAGAAGTTGGTGTCTCACCCTCGTAACTAGAATGACTGCACTCTCTCTGCCACAATCTCCCTCTGCATTTTGGATGCTATGGTCTACTTTGTAAGTCAATTGCTGTGTTGTATGTAGTAATGCATATATCTTGAAGCAGATCTTTATTGGAATAAGGGGGCCCGGGGTTCTCACCAAGAGTATTTGGTAGTTTCAGATTTCCACACTTACAGCATCTGAAGGACTACGCTTTCTTTGGTACAGTGGTCAGCTTACATTGGTCGGTGTTCATGTTTAGTAGTTCAGTAAATGGTATAAAGATTATAATAAAGTTTTACAGATGTTTGAAAAGCCTTTAGCAGAGTTTTTTGTTCACTATTACTAAGATTGGACCTGGTGGCGGGGGTCTATATAACTGAAATCTCTTAAAAAAAGCTAAACACACACAGTAGCCATCGTTCTCCAAGAACCTCGACACAGTGTCTTACTATCTCCAAGAAGCTCTACACACCCAGTATTCCTCCCATCTCCAAGAGCCTCTACACACCGAGTCTTCCTCCTATCTCCGAGAACCTCTTCACACAGAGTCTTCCTCCCATCTCCAAGAACCTCTACACACCGAGTCTTCCTCCTATCTCCAAGAGCCTCGACACACCGAGTCTTCCTCCTATCTCCAAGAGCCTCGACACACCGAGTCTTCCTCCTATCTCCAAGAACCTCGACACACCGAGTCTTCCTCCTATCTCCAAGAACCTCGACACACCGAGTCTTCCTCCTCTCTCCAAGAACCTTGACACAGTGTCTTTCTCTTATCTCCAAGAACCTCTTCACACAGTGTCTTCCTCCTGTCTCTAAGAACCTCTACACACCGAGTCTTCCTTTTATCTCCTAGAACCTCTACACACAGTCTTCCTCTTATCTCCAAGAACCTCGACGCACCGAGTCTTCTCCTATCTCCAAGAGCCTCGACACACCGAGTCGTCTCCCATCTCCAAGAGCCTCGACACACTGAGTCTTCTCCTATCTCCAAGAGCCTCGACACACCGAGTCTTCCTCCTCTCTCCAAGAGCCCCGACACACCGAGTCTTCCTCCTCTCTCCAAGAGCCCCGACACACCGAGTCTTCCTCCTCTCTCCAAGAGCCCCGACACACCGAGTCTTCCTCCTCTCTCCAAGAGCCCCGACACACCGAGTCTTCCTCCTCTCTCCAAGAGCCCCGACACACCGAGTCTTCCTCCTCTCTCCAAGAGCCCCGACACACCGAGTCTTCCTCCTCTCTCCAAGAGCCCCGACACACCGAGTCTTCCTCCTCTCTCCAAGAGCCCCGACACACCGAGTCTTCCTCCTCTCTCCAAGAGCCCCGACACACCGAGTCTTCCTCCTCTCTCCAAGAGCCCCGACACACCGAGCCTTCCTCCTCTCTCCAAGAGCCCCGACACACCGAGTCTTCCTCCTCTCTCCAAGAGCCCCGACACACCGAGCCTTCCTCCTCTCTCCAAGAGCCCCGACACACCGAGTCTTCCTCCTCTCTCCAAGAGCCCCGACACACCGAGCCTTCCTCCTCTCTCCAAGAGCCCCGACACACCGAGTCTTCCTCCTCTCTCCAAGAGCCCCGACACACCGAGCCTTCCTCCTCTCTCCAAGAGCCCCGACACACCGAGTCTTCCTCCTCTCTCCAAGAGCCCCGACACACCGAGCCTTCCTCCTCTCTCCAAGAGCCCCGACACACCGAGTCTTCCTCCTCTCTCCAAGAGCCCCGACACACCGAGCCTTCCTCCTCTCTCCAAGAGCCCCGACACACCGAGTCTTCCTCCTCTCTCCAAGAGCCCCGACACACCGAGCCTTCCTCCTCTCTCCAAGAGCCCCGACACACCGAGTCTTCCTCCTCTCTCCAAGAGCCTCGACACACCGAGTATTCCTCCTATCTCCAAGAGCCTCTTCACACCGAATCCTCCTCCTATCTCCAAGAGCCTCTTCACACCGAGTCCTCCTCCTATCTCAAAGAGCCTCGACACACCGAGCCTTCGTCCTATCTCAAAGAGCCTCGACACAGTCTTCCTCCTATTTCCAAGAACTTGAATACAGCAAGTCCCTTTCATTAATTTGATTGATAAAACTATTATATTCTATGATCTTAGCTTCTTTTAATAACCAAATTAGAATTGTGGGACAAGCTGGGGAGGGGCCTAATGTTCTTGGAAAGCTTTTGTATTTGCAGAAGTTGGTGTCTCGGCCTCGTAACTAGAATGACTGCTTGGTATGTCCAATCACCCATTTTGCTTTTTTGATGCAACTTAGAGAAGGCATCTGCTGACACTTGTTATAATTGGCTTTACTTTTGTGCTATTGATGATAATTTTGTTATAGAATGCAAGTGTTGTGATTTTATAATTCTCTATAAATCTGATATTGATAAAATCCTTTGAGGTTGAATCAAATGGATTAAAAACAAAGGGGGAAACCAATTGCAAGGGCCTAGTAACTTTAGTTTCAATATTTAAATGTAAACTAAAGCAAATAAAAAAAAATATTTCTTGTTACTAGGTTGGTCAGGGGTGGGCCTTGGTGGGGTTTCCCCTTTTAAAAAGAAATTTCATGTATGAAAGAGCAAGTAACACCTTGTAGCTTATACTGATTGATTGATCCATTAAGAATTAATTTGTAACATTACTTCATACAGTATATGCATTTAAACACTTGACATGTCGCATTTGAAATATCGCCTTTTTAGTCTCGTACTTTTTTTTTAGGTTACCATTGCTCATGCAATGGTAATTTGATGGAGGGGGGGGGGGGTGTTCTTACGATGAGTTCTTAGTTATTACAGATTTTTTTCCGTGCTGCCACCATCTGCAGGACTACTCTCTCTTTGGTGCAGCGGTCGGCTTCTATTGGTCAGTGTTCATGTTCATAACTTGTAGTAAAGTGAATTTAGTGTGTACCCTTAAGTGACTTTCTTTTGAAATATGAGACTGCAAAGGGGTTGGGGGGAAGGTAACACGAATAGTTTTGTATTGCAGAATTTCCATCTTGGCTATTTATTGGGTCCTTGCTACGTGGTTTGGATGTTTGTGTTGACTTTCCAGCAAGTAAGTTGGTTATTGTATGGTATATATAGAGAATATATAATTGCTCAGCACCCTTTTATGAATGAAATTTGGGAGAGGGGGTTTCTTAATCTCACACCAGAGGTTCTTACCCATTGCAGAAGTACCTGTTCTTCATTTGAAGAGACTTTTCCTTAGGTATTTAATTTTGATAGTTGGTGTTCGTGTGCGGGAAACAGGTGTTGGATATCTCGGAAAACTAAAGCTCGCAAGTTGAAGGTATTGTTTAGTGGTGGCATTTGAATGTTTTTGAAATGTTTTGAATAGATAACATACATCTGGTAGTTTTATGATGTCAAAAACTAAGGTTAATTGCCTGAGAATTGATATAATTTTAGCATTAACCTGCTGCTGAAATGCTTTTTCATGTTTTTTTTTTTACAAGACCATATCCTGACTTTGATATTGCCAGTAACTCTTGTTTAGGGGAGTTTGGCTCATTTCTGTCGCACCTCCTCTATTGTATAGTCTGTGATATCACACTTGCTAGAATTTCAATAATATTGCATTTGAATACTTTGCATCAAGTTGTAGAGAGCTTACATCTTTTTGTTATCATTAGTAATATTGGAAGCCTTGGGGAGCACTCAAGTATTTGGGGTTGGGAAGGGAACTAACAAAGCTCTTACAGAAAATTGACTTTTGCCAATGTTTAATCACGCCTGCTTCATCTATCGTAATGAGCACATCTTTTCTACAGTGTTTGTAATGTGTCCTGGTTATGGAATGAGGTACAGTTAGATTTGCTATTTTATATTCTCTGATGTTAGTTGATCCGTAGAATAATTTGAAATATAAAATTTGATATTGTGAAATTGTTATGGGGTATGATGGGGTGTGGGATCCTAACATAAGATTTGAAGCAATTGCAGAAAGTTACCACTGAAAGATCTTTGTAAGGTATTGTTGTCCTAAAGTCAGGTGCTTTACTCCAGTGTATTTGGCAGTCATCAAAGGCTTTGTTTTTAGGTAAGTGATCTAGTTTGTTGTTGTATAGGTATTAATACAACAAGTGGAATTGTATGCCTTGAATTGTAGATCGAAAATACGAATATGAGAGTTTAGAAGTGAATGAAATATGACTTTGGGGATGGGTGTGGGAAGTAAAGAAGTAGATTTATCAATTACAGGTGGTCTTTTAGCCAAGTACAATTGCAGGAGTTCCCTTAGCCACGTTCCAGGCAAAGCGTGTTTTCTCTCTGGCAGGTATTTGTTTGGTTGATGTGGAGTTGTCCTGAAGAAGTTGAGTTATTGATTTTTTGTCTGCCAATTGATAATAGACTGATTTGAGTCTTTAATCCTTAATCTTCATCTTTGCTGTAATATAAGAGACATAATTTTATTTGATAACAGAATTAAATATGTGAAACATAGGGGGAGGGGACTAACGCCCTTGGAAAGCTTTTCTTATTTGCAGAGGTTTCTCTGCCTGTCGTAACGAGAATGGCCGCGTGATATATCTGCGTGTTTTATACTTTGGTCTACGCGTAGTAAGTTGGTTAATGTGTGTTTTATAATGGTGCATTAATAGTGATTGGAATAAGGGGGGCCGGGGCTCTAACAGAGAGTTCTTAGTAATTACAGATTTTTCCGCACTTCCACCATATGAAGGACTACGCTTTCTTTGGTGCAGTGGTCACCTTCCATTGGTCAGTGTTCATGTTCATAACTTGAGAGTAAAGAGAAGTAATTTAGTGTATACCCTTCATCCATTATGTCATCGGCACCTTTTTTTTGCATTGAGAAGTGACCTGTTGCAGGAATGAGGTACAGTTGGGATTAATATTTTTTTCTATTCCCTGTGATGTATGTTGATCTGTATAATAATTTTGAAACAAATAATAAAATTTAACGCTGAATGTTAAGTTGTTTTGAATCATAATGTCTCTTGGGAGTTGCATGAAATTTTTAAGGAAATATTTATAAAATTTTTCTTTATAGTGAAGTGTTTTAAATGTTATTAGGGGGTGGGGAAAGGCTAATGCTCGTGGGAAGCTCTCGTTCTTTGCAGAAGTTGGTGTCTCACCCTCGTAACTAGAATGACTGCACTCTCTCTGCCACAATCTCCCTCTGCATTTTGGATGCTTTGGTCTACTTTGTAAGTCAATTGCTGTGTTGTATAAAATAATGCATAAATCTTAGAATGCCAATGTTAATTGCAATAAAGGGGGGGCCGGGGTTCTCACGCGGAGTCCTTAGTTTCTTTGGTACTGTGGTCAGCTTACATTGGTTAGTGTTCATGTTTATTTCTTCGTGAAGTAAGTTTAGTAGTTCAGTAAATGGTATAAAGAGTATAACAAAGTTTTACAGATGTTTGGAATGCCTTTTACCTGGGTTCTTGTTTACTATTGTTGGTGGTCAGTATAATTTAAATCTTTTAAGAGCTCCTCAACACGCTTAGTGGCTTTAGTTCTCCAAGAAACTCGACACACCGAGTCTTCCTCCTTTCTCCAAGAACCTCTTCACACCGAGTCTTCCTCCTTTCTCCAAGAACCTCTTCACACCGAGTCTTCCTCCTTTCTCCAAGAACCTCTTCACACCGAGTCTTCCTCCTTTCTCCAAGAACCTCTTCACACCGGGTCTTCCTCCTTTCTCCAAGAACCTCTTCACACTGAGTCTTCCTCCTTTCTCCAAGAACCTCTTCACACGAGCCTTCCTCCTATCTCCAAGAGCCTCGACACACCGAGTCTTCCTCCTTCCTCCAAGGACCTCGACACACCGAGTCTTCCTCCTTCCTCCAAGAACCTCGACCCACCGAGTCTTCCTCCTTCCTCCAAGGACCTCGACACACCGAGTCTTCCTCCTATCTCCAAGAGCCTCGACACACCGAGTCTTCCTCCTATCTCCAAGAGCCTCGACCCACCGAGTCTTCCTCCTATCTCCAAGAGCCTCGACCCACCGAGTCTTCCTCCTTCCTCCAAGGACCTCGACACACCGAGTCTTCCTCCTTCCTCCAAGGACCTCGACACACCGAGTCTTCCTCCTTCCTCCAAGGACCTCGACACACCGAGTCTTCCTCCTTCCTCCAAGGACCTCGACACACCGAGTCTTCCTCCTTCCTCCAAGGACCTCGACACACCGAGTCTTCCTCCTTCCTCCAAGGACCTCGACACACCGAGTCTTCCTCCTTCCTCCAAGGACCTCGACACACCGAGTCTTCCTCCTTCCTCCAAGAACCTCGACACACCGAGTCTTCCTCCTTCCTCCAAGAACCTCGACACACCGAGTCTTCCTCCTTCCTCCAAGAACCTCGACACACCGAGTCTTCCTCCTTCCTCCAAGAACCTCGACACACCGAGTCTTCCTCCTTCCTCCAAGAACCTCGACACACCGAGTCTTTCTCCTATCTCCAAGAACCTCTGACACACAGTGTCTTCCTCCTTTCTCCAAGAGCCTGAATACAGAAAGTCCCTTTCATTAATTTGATTGGTAAAACTGTTATATTCTATGATCTTAGCTTCTTTTAATAACCAAATTAAAAGTATGGGACAAGTGGGGATAGGGGCTAATGTTTTGAAAGCTTTTGTATTTGCAGAAGTTGGTGTCTCAGCCTCGTAACTAGAATGGCTTCTGGTATGTCAGCTGAAATCACCCTTTCCGCCTTTTTGATGCATTGAGAGAAATCTTCTGACACTTGTAATAATCTACCTTGAAGCTAACTATATACTGGCCTTACTTTTGTTCTATTTATTATAATTTTGTTATAGGATGTTAGTGGCTTGTGTTAAGTTTATATACAGTAATTCACTATAAATCCGATATTGATGATAAAATCCTTTGAGGTTGACTCAAATGGATTAAAAACCAAAAAAAGGGGAAACCAATTGCAAGGGCCTAGTAACTTTAATTTCAATATTTAAATGTAAACTAAAGTAAGCTAGAAAAAAGTGCTTCTTGTTACTAGGTTGGTCAGGGGTGGGCCTTGGTGGGGTTTCCCCTTTTAAAAAGAAATTGCTAACATAAAAGAGTAAGTAGCAATTGGTTGCTTATACTGATTGATTCTTATAGAATTAATTTTCAACATTACTAAATATACACAAACACTTAATTATGTTGTGTTTGAAATATCATTCGCGTAATATTCTTATGACGCTGCTACTTTTTTAAAGGTTTAACTCCTCCTCGTAACTCCTACTTTGTTGAGGTTGCTCATTATCTTTTTTTTTTTATTTGAGGGCTGGTAGGATGCCTGTAGTTGTAATTGGAATAGGGGTGGGGCCTGGGTTCTCATGCCGAGTTCTAGTAATTACAGGTTTTTCGCACTTCCACCGTGTAAAGGACGACGCTTTCTTTTGTGCAGTGGTCATCCTCCATTGGTCGGTGTTCGTGTTCAATACTTCAATTTGAGTGAAGTAATTTAGTGTATACTTAGTGGCATTGTTTTGAAATATGAGACTGCAATATCTTAATTGTCATTAAGAAGGGGGTGGGGGGGGGGAAGATAACGGATGGTTTTGTAATTACAGGATTCCTGTCTTGGTTATTCAAAGAATTCATATTGAATGGAAGTTGCTAAAGATTTGGAAGTTTGTGTTGATATTCCAGCAAGTAAGTGGGTTATTATATGGTTTATATAGTGAATATATGATTGGCCTGTACCCGTTGTAATTTAATTGTTGGAGTGGAGGGGGGGAGTTTAATCTCACACCATAGGTTCTTAGCCATTACAGAACTACCTGTCCAATTGAAGAGACGTCTCCTAAACATGCTTGAGACATTTCCTTAAGGTGCTGTCGACGTTCTTGTGCCGGACACTTGAGAAGTTTTGGATGATGCGGAAAACAAAAAGTTCCTATCAAAAGAAGGTAGTGTTGTTTGTGATGGCATCGCAATAGTCATTATTGGCGGGTAACTTTTAGATTATAGACATACGTATGGCAGAGTTTGTAATCTTGAAAACCTAACTTGTTAGGCTACGGAATTTCCGTTATTTGAGCATGAAGCTAAATCTAGAACTTTTTTAATGTTATGAGAGAACATCCAGGTTTTAGTATTCTTTTTCTCTTTCCTTGTCTTTATAGTTTACAATTTAAACCTGCAACAATATCGGTAGAGGAATTTTCCATTGAAAGTTATCGTATTTTATTTGGTATCCTTAGTGTAAGTGAAAGCCTTGAATACCAAATTATTAGGGTGTGGTCGGGGCAATAACAAATGGTATATTATATAACATTTCAGGAATGTGTTTTGTACAGAACCTTGCTTACAAGTACTGTAATGGGTTTTTCATGTTGAAATATTGAACCGGGTGGGATGGGGATTGTATTAACCTTTGGAGGAACTTGATAATTTCAGAATCCCCAAAAATAGCCGTCGTCCAGGAAGCTACAATTTCTTCTGCTACTATACGTGTGAGTTGGTACTCCGCATGTACTAATTGAAAGTGAAATTACCAGAATTAACAATCATTTTGAAGATAGTGGCTATCAGCAGTTAGCAATTTGATAATTTGTTTCAATATATTTGATCCTTTGAGGTTGGTGGAATTTTGTTTCTGGTAAGGTCTAAAAGAGTAAAGGTTTCATGATCTCTAACAACTGATTTTGTAGAAGTTTGTCAATGCTTGTCTTTAAAAAGCAATGAATTTTACAATATTATTCATTGATGCACATTAATTTTCTTTTACATTACTTATCCAAGTAAAGCTTGACTTTGAATTCATATTAATCCCTGTAGGGAATTGGAAAGCCTTATTAATGAAGGATTGTCATTTTTGGATGGGTGTTGGGTCTGGGAGACTCCAACACAACACAAGTTCTTTATAATTTCAGGATTAGAATTTCCTTGTTCCTTATCATTCACGTTGAAGTACAGCAAGTAGAAATTTCACTAAATGTGAATTTTTAGTTCTCTGATTTATAGATTCTTTTGAAATTTCAATATAGACAATTGCAATAGTGCTGTCCTGTGTTTTTTTTTTTTTGGGGGGGGGGTGGAACTAAGCACAATATCCTTGAATATTGCAGAATTACATTTCTGAAAGCCACCAGATCTACAATGTCCTCAAGTGTTTCGCTAACGATCCTAGTCTCGCACGTCCTATTCTAGTGAGCAGAAACCTGATGTTTTAGTGGTTATATCTTCCAGCTCTTTATGTACTTGGTTGATACTTTACAGAGTAATTTTAAAGTCTTTAATAAAAAATGATCTGGATCTTTAAGCATTCTAATCTGATATATTTTCAGTGTCAAATATTAGGTTCTATGATAATTGTAGTAACGAATAAACTAAATTTTATGGTTTTACAGTAAAGGTTGTGTAGCATTCTTTTTACACAATATGTTGAAGATTTCCTTGTATTTGTACTATAAATGAGTTTTTCATGAAGTATTTGGTTCTTTGGGGAGAAAGTTCAATACTACCTGATAATTGAATGAGGGGGGGTGGGGGGGAATTAATACAGAAGCTTGTCAATTTGCAGTATGGCACTTGAGAGCAGACCACCTACAGTTTATGGTGTGGCCCATGTGACTAGCAGTTAAATCTATACAGGTAGTTATTCTGAAGTTTAAATTTACTTTATATTTATTCGAATATCTAATTGACTTAGTTTTGTGTGTAGCATATTTGTTACTTGTCATGTTCTTAGATATTGAAGATAATAGTTTTGTGAGAAAGTGGTCTCTGGGAAACTACAACAATGTTCTTTTAAACATTTCAGGCAACTCCCGAACTTCCTTTGGATGATTTGTTGATGGTATACGCATGGGGAGGTTTGATGTTTACCGTCCTCGGAAGTATAGTGGGAAGGTTCAATGAAGAGACTGCGTGGAATGTTCTTGAAGATTTTGTATGGAGTCCCTTGGAGCACCTTGTTACATGAGTTGTCGATGGTCGGTCGGAATGTCTTCGGAAGTTTTGGTGATGGTCCCCTGATGTGCTGTGGGTGAGGTTCAACGCAGACATTCTCTGGAATGTCCTTGGAGCATCTTGGCAATTCTCGATGTTGATCCCTTCCAACGTCCTGGCAAGGTTGTTGTTCGATGGCCCGCTGCAGTATCCTGGTGAAGTTTAGCGCTGATGGTCCCCAGCATCGTCCTTGCAATGTTCTGCGTCGATGGTCCCCAGCAACGTCCTGGCGAGAGGTTCAGTGGCGATGATACCCAGCAACACCCTGGCGAGAGGTTCAGTGGCGATGATACCCAGCAACACCCTGGTGAGGTTCAGTGTCTATGGTCCCCAGCAACCTCCTTGCAAGATTCAGTGTCGTTGGTCTCTAGCAACATCCTGGTGAAGTTTGCTGGCAAGGTTGCATCGATGGTCCCCAGCAACGTCCTGGCAAGGTTCAATGTTGAGGGTCCCCAGAAACGGCTGGTGAGGCTGTCGATGGTCCCCTGCGACATCCTGGTGAGATTGTGTTGATGGTCCCCTGCATCATCCTGGCGAGAATGTGTCGATGGTCCCCTGCGACATCCTGGCGAGATTGTGTCGATGGTCCCCTGCGACATCCTGGCGAGATTGTGTCGATGGTCCCCTGCGACATCCTGGCGAGGTTGTGTCGATGGTCCCCCTGCGACATCCTGGCGAGGTTGTGTCGATGGTCCCCCTGCGACATCCTGGCGAGGTTGTGTCGATGGTCCCCCTGCGACATCCTGGCGAGATTGTGTCGATGGTCCCCTGCGACATCCTGGCGAGATTGTGTCGATGGTCCCCTGCGACATCCTGGCGAGATTGTGTCGATGGTCCCCTGCGACATCCTGGCGAGATTGTGTCGATGGCCCCGTGCAACTTCCTGACGAGGTTGTGTCGGTGGTCCCCTGCGACATCCTGGCGAGGTTGTGTCGGTGGTCCCCTGCGACATCCTGGCGAGGTTGTGTCGGTGGTCCCCTGCGACATCCTGGCGAGGTTGTGTCGGTGGTCCCCTGCGACATCCTGGCGAGGTTGTGTCGGTGGTCCCCTGCGACATCCTGGCGAGGTTGTGTCGGTGGTCCCCTGCGACATCCTGGCGAGGTTGTGTCGGTGGTCCCCCTGCGACACCCTGGCGAGGTTGTGTCGGTGGTCCCCCTGCGACATCCTGGCGAGGTTGTGTCGATGGTCCCCCTGCGACACCCTGGCGAGGTTATGTCGATGGTCCCCCTGCGACATCCTGGCGAGGTTGTGTCGATGGTCCCCCTGCGACATCCTGGCGAGGTTGTGTCGATGGTCCCCATCAACGTCCTGGCAAGGTTCACTGTTGAGGGTCCCCAGAAATGTCTGGCGAGGTTGTCGATGGTCACCTGCAACTTCATGGCAAGATTTTGTCGATGGTCCCCTGCAACATCCTGGCAAGATGTAGTGTTGATGGTCCCCTGCAACGACATCTTGGTGAGATTGTGTCGATGGTCCCCTGCAACGACATCCTGGTGAGATTGTGTCGATGGTCCCCTGCAACGACATCCTGGTGAGATTGTGTCGATGGTCCCCTGCAACGACATCCTGGTGAGATTGTGTCGATGGTCCCCTGCAACGACATCCTGGTGAGATTGTCGATGGTCCCCTGCAACGACATCCTGGTGAGATTGTGTCGATGGTCCCCTGCAACGACATCCTGGTGAGATTGTGTCGATGGTCCCCTGCGACATCCCGACAAGGTTTGGTGTCAAAGTTCCTTTGGAACATCCTGGCAAGGTTTGGTGTCAATGGTCACCTTACACATCTCGGCAAGGTTTGGTGTCGATGGTCTCCAGCAACATCCTGGCGAGGTTGTGTCGATGGTCCCCTTCAACAACCCGGCAAGGTTTGGTGTCGATGGTCTCCAGCAACATCCTGGCGAGGTTGTGTCGATGGTCCCCTTCAACATCCCGGCAAGGTTTGGTGTCGATGGGCTCCAGCAACATCCTGGCGAGGTTGTGTCGATGGTCCCCTTCAACATCCCAGCAAGGTTTGGTGTTGATGTTCTCCAGCAACATCCTGGGGAGGTTGTGTCGATGGTCCCCTTCAACATCCCGGCAAGGTTTGGCGTCGATGGTCTCCAGCAACTTCCTGGCGAGGTTGTGTCGATGGTCCCCTTCAACATCCCGGCCAGGTTTGGTGTCGATTGTCCCCTGCAACATCCTGGCGAAGTTGTAGATGATCCCCTGCAACATCCCGGCCAGGTTTGGTGTCGATGGTCCCCAGCAACATCCTGGCGAGGTTGTGTCGATGGTTCCCTTCAACATCCCGGCAAGTTTTGGCGTCCATGGTCTCCAGCAACATCCTGGCAAAGTTGTGTCGATGGTCCCCTTCAACATCCCTGTAAGGTTTGGTGTCGATGGTCCCCTTCAACATCCCTGTAAGGTTTGGTGTCGATGGTCTCCAGCAACATCCTGGTGAGGTTGTGTCGATGGTCCCCTTCAACATCACGGCAAGGTTTGGCGTCCATGGTCTCCAGCAACATCCTGGCAAGGTTGTGTCGATGGTCCCCTTCAACACCCCGGCAAGGTTTGGTGTCGATTGTCTCCACCAACATCCTGGCGAGGTTGTGTTGATGGTCCCCTGCAAAATCCTGGCAAGCTTCGGTGTCGATGGTCTCCAGCAACTTCCTGGCGAGGTGGTGTTGATGGTCCCCTGCAACATCCCGGCAAGGTTTGGTGTCGATGGTCTCCAGCAACATCCCTGCAAAATTTGGTGTCGATGGTCCCCAGCAACATCCTGGCAAGCTTCAGTGTGTATGGTCTCCAGCAACTACCTGGCGAGATTGTGTGGATGATCCCCTGCAACATTCTGGCAAGGTTTGGTGTCTATGGTCCCCTGCAACATCCCAGCAAAATTTGGTGTCGATGGTCCCCTGCAACATCCCAGCTAGATTTGGTGTCGATGGTTCCCAGCAACATCGTGGCAAGGTTCGGTGATGGTCCCCTGATGCGCAGTGGTGAAGTACGACGACAAGGCTCCCTGGAACGTTGTTGAAGGCTTGTCGATGGATCCTTGGAGCAACCAGACAAGATTCAGTGTCGATGGTCCCCCTGGAGCGCCGTGGTGATGACGCCTTAGAATGTCCTTAAAGGTTTGTTGTAGATGACTTAGCAATTCAATATGAATAGATAGTATTGATAGCCTCATATACAGTATAGGGTTTTATATTTGAACAAGATAAGTGATGAAATTATATTTTTAGATTATATGCCAAGGACTGACAACTTTTGAATTGCAGGAATTGTTTGGAGGATCTGCTTTGGGAGGGAAGCACTTCTCTGAAACTTTAAAAAACTTCATTTGGTTAGTATTTTTTCATGGTTTTTTACCATCTAATTATTGCATCGTGTAAAATACATACTTGATAATGAGAGGACTAACACTATTAATGAAGATGGGTATGATTAAATGGTATATTGTGCTAATTTATAATGGTTATCAATTTTAAATATCATGAACATATTAATATTTTTCAAACGGCAACTTATGACTTTTAGTTGGGTTGAGATTGAGGATAAGTACAAGAAATTAATTCAGTTCAGGTAATATTTAATCGCAGCATTTGAATGAAAATTGCAAATAATGTACCACCTTTGCCTTTTTTTTTCTCCTAAAGGTCTTGAACAAGAAGTATTCCGAATTACCCAGGGTCCAAAAGGAGTAGGATCCTCCATAACTACTGGTCCTAAAGAAGAGGAACTCGCACACACCAAGGAACGGGAGTCTGCTCTGTTCATGGTCCCAAGGAAGCAATATGCTTGGGTCATGGTTTCGGGAGGAGCGTCTGCAATGTCCCTTTTACCGTCTCTACACAGATCTGTCCATCCCAATGTCTCGTAGAATAGGCATATGTGCTGCCTGTGGTCATATAGAAGAATAGTCAACGCTGCCTGTGGTCCTGTAGAAGGGCTGGTTTGGTGGACGTGGAGTCATGGAAGGAAATGGCGCGTCTGTATGGTTCGTAGTGGTTCAGAAAAAGTGTACACAGTCCGTTTGTGGTCCTGAGGAAGTGGTGCCAGCACAATCAGCGTAGGTCCTGAGATAGAGATGTCCGTGAAGTCTGCATGACCTGTGGTGGTCCCCGTGAAGTCTTGAATGGTCCTTGTAGCAAGTGTGCATCGTACGCATGGTCTGTGGACCCAAAGGAGAGGTGTCGATAGTTTCCTCCGTTGGATATCGGCCAGTCTTTTCTTGGAAGATGCATGCAGTCTTATGCTGAATGAATGGAGGAAATCTGCTTGGTGAAGTCACTTGGAAGAAAATATTAAGGCCAAGGAAGACAGAGATGTAGCCATCCCGGAAGAGGCCTAACGATTTGCTTTTGTGTTAAAATGAGGATGAAATGTTATGAAGAAAATATTTTGAGCTTAAAATTTTTCAACTACAGAATGGTTTTCATAGTTCTGGCTGGAAATACATGGATTAGAGAATTTAATATTACAAAATATCTTGACAATTAAGTATTGATGATCTGCATCTTATTTTTCACGTTGTAGGTAGGGGAGGACGCACAATAAAGAAGGAAATCCGTAAGTTTTGGGTTAGAGAAGCACAACAACAGTAATTTGGTTCGATTTGGTGTTTGTTGGGGATGGAAAGATGTGCGAGGGAGCCAGCATGTTCGTCGCGGAACCCTTTGTTGCGGGTAATGGTCTCCTAGGAGAATTTGAGACGATAGTGAGAGACGACCTTAAAGCAGGGCTGGTGGTATGGAGACGCTGGCTTTTCTATAGTTTGGCTCATCGTGCAAATTAGCAATAATCAAGGAGGAAGTTACCGGAAGTTACTTTTATAAATTTTTGCTCGACTGATATAGGTTTTTCAAGTATCGATCAAGTATTTGTAATAATTCTTTGTTGTATATGAATTTTGGAATAATTTTTATGAATTCAGTTTTTATAAAGAGTTTGGCTTTACATACATAAAATTTTTGTTTGACTGTGCATAGTTTAATTTAAAACTAACATCTCTGCAGTATAGTTTGTTAAGCTTTTTAAATATATTGTAGAACTATTCTTTGAAGATATCTCAACCAGAAATGAACATTTGCAATTGTTATGAATACCAGACTATTAAAAAGAACTAGATTAATATAATGTTAACTTGTTTGCAGCCTACACAAACGGTTCTCACATGAGTTTGGTGGGGGTGTCCCAAGAAAGAAGTTTGGCAGCCGGCAAATCGTGTTAACAAAGAATTTTACTGGGGAAAAGTGCTGTTGATAAATTGGGCCAACAGTCATTTAGGTTACTGTAGGAGAGATGTGACGGACTTGATAAGGACAGTTCGGACCCGCATATTATGGTATGGGAGGAGTCGTGCCAGGCTCTTGATGGCAGAGACGCAGTAGGTCCGACGTACTCTATTGGCAGATCTCCGAGTTTGGGGTATCGATTCTGCACTTACCGAGGAAGAGGACGACTTGCGGATCTCCGAGTTTGGGGTATCGTTTATGCACTTGCTGAGGAAGAGGGAGATTTGCAGTCCTTAAAGTTTCAGGAATGGCCGCCTGTTTTTTTTTTTTATCATAGTTGTCCTTAATTAAATGCATCCAAATTATATTAATTTGCTGGTTATTTAATATTTGTAGAATCTTGGTAAAGACTTGAAAGTTCTTGATTGGTCAAATAGCTTAGTGGTCAGTACTGTAATTGCTTCTTAAAGACCAGTAAATTTTGCTTAGAGAGAAAATATCAAAAACAAAATTGTTCCTTACAAATTATGTAATTTTTTATTGCACCCTGCTGTAAGTATGTCCTAGGTAGCACAGCGGAACAGATTGGTTTACTAGAGAAAGACTATCTTGTCAGGATAACGGTCGAGTGGGATCGAGTGGTTGGTGGTCTCTTGGGTGCAACTGTTCCGTGGCAGAGAGATTGACTGGTTGTTGGTCCCATGGATGGTCAGCAGTTGTGTGGAGAATCTCTGGCCATTGTTTTTGTGGGAATGCATCCGTGTAGCTGTATGGTCCTCTACCCCTTACTAGAGCATCTGCAGTCCGAGGTTCCAAGACTAATTGTGTGGGGCCAGTCTGTGGTTCCGAGAAGTCTGCGTGGCCAGTCTGTGGTTCCGAGAAGACTGCGTGGCCAGTCTGTGGTTCCGAGAAGACTGCGTGGCCAGTCTGTGGTTCCGAGAAGTGTGCGTGGCCAGTCTGTGGTTCCGAGAAGTCTGCGTGGCCAGTCTGTGGTTCCGAGAAGTCTGCGTGGCCAGTCTGTGGTTCCGAGAAGTCTGCGTGGCCAGTCTGTGGTTCCGAGAAGTCTGCGTGGCCAGTCTGTGGTTCCGAGAAGTCTGCGTGGCCAGTCTGTGGTTCCGAGAAGTCTGCGTGGCCAGTCTGTGGTTCCGAGAAGTCTGCGTGGCCAGTCTGTGGTTCCGAGAAGTCTGCGTGGCCAGTCTGTAGTTCAAAGGAGTGTGCGTGGCCAGTCTGTGGTTCCGAGAAGTCTGTGTTTACGAGAAGACTGCGGGGCCAGTCTGTGGTTCCGCGATGAAGACTGCGGGGCCAGTCTGTGGTTCCGCATAGTAGTCTGCGGGGCCAGTCTTTGGTTCCGACGAAGAGAAGTCTGCAGGCCCAGTCCGTAGTTCCGTGAAGTCTGCGGGGCCAGGTCGTGGTTCCGTGAAGTCTGCGGGGCCAGGTCGTGGTTCCGTGAAGTCTGCGGGGCCAGGTCGTGGTTCCGTGAAGTCTGCGGGGCCAGGTCGTGGTTCCGTGAAGTCTGCGGGGCCAGGTCGTGGTTCCGTGAAGTCTGCGGGGCCAGGTCGTGGTTCCGTGAAGTCTGCGGGGCCAGGTCGTGGTTCCGTGAAGTCTGCGGGGCCAGGTCGTGGTTCCGTGAAGTCTGGGGGGCCAGGTCGTGGTTCCAATGAGAAGTCTGCGGGGCCAGGTCGTGGTTCCGTGAAGTCTGGCGACCCGTGAAGTCTGCGGGGCCAGGTCGTGGTTCCAATGAGAAGTCTGCGGGGCCAGGTCGTGGTTCCAATGAGAAGTCTGCGGGGCCAGGTCGTGGTTCCAATGAGAAGTCTGCGGGGCCAGCCCGTGGTTCCAATGAGAAGTCTGCGGGGCCAGGTCGTGGTTCCAATGAGAAGTCTGCGGGGCCAGCCCGTGGTTCCAATGAGAAGTCTGCGGGGCCAGCCCGTGGTTCCAATGAGAAGTCTGCGGGGCCAGGTCGTGGTTCCAATGAGAAGTCTGCGGGGCCAGCCCGTGGTTCCAATGAGAAGTCTGCGGGGCCAGGTCGTGGTTCCAATGAGAAGTCTGCGGGGCCAGCCCGTGGTTCCAATGAGAAGTCTGCGGGGCCAGGTCGTGGTTCCAATGAGAAGTCTGCGGGGCCAGCCCGTGGTTCCAATGAGAAGTCTGCGGGGCCAGCCCGTGGTTCCAATGAGAAGTCTGCGGGGCCAGCCCGTGGTTCCAATGAGAAGTCTGCGGGGCCAGCCCGTGGTTCCAATGAGAAGTCTGCGGGGCCAGCCCGTGGTTCCAATGAGAAGTCTGCGGGGCCAGCCCGTGGTTCCAATGAGAAGTCTGCGGGGCCAGCCCGTGGTTCCAATGAGAAGTCTGCGGGGCCAGGTCGTGGTTCCAATGAGAAGTCTGCGGGGCCAGCCCCTGGTTCCAATGAGAAGTCTGCAGGGCCAGCCCGTGGTTCCAATGAGAAGTCTGCGGGGCCGGTCTGTTGTTCCGAGGAAGAGGAGTTTGCGGGGCCGGTTCGTAGTTCAGAGAAGTGTGATTCGGAAGAAGAGAAGTCTGCCTGGTCAGTCCGTGGTTCGGAAGAAGAGAAGTCTGCCTGGTCAGTCCGTGGTTCGGAGAAGTCTGGCTGGCCTGTCCGTGGTTCCGAGGAATAGGAGTCTGCAGGGCCAGTCCGCGGTTTGGAGGAAGAGAAGTCTGCAGGGCCAGTCCGCGGTTTGGAGGAAGAGTAGTCTGCGGGGCCAGTCCGTGGTTTTGGAGGAAGAGAAGTCTGCGGGGCCAGTCCGTGGTTTTGGAGGAAGAGAAGTCTGCGGGGCCAGTCCGTGGTTTTGGAGGAAGAGAAGTCTGCGGGGCGAGTCCGTGGTTCTGAGAAGTCTGCGGGGCCAGTCCATGGTTTTGGAGGAAGAGAAGTCTGCGGGGTGAGTCCGTGGTTCTGAGAAGTCTGCGGGGCCAGTCTGCGGTTTGGAGGAAGAGAAGTTTGCAGGGCCAGTCCGTGGTTTGGAGGAAGAGAAGTCTGCGGGGCCAGTCCGCAGTTTGGAGGAAGAGAAGTTTGCAGGGCCAGTCCGTGGTTTGGAGGAAGAGAAGTCTGCGGGGCCAGTCCGCAGTTTGGAGGAAGAGAAGTCTGCAGGGCCAGTCCGCGGTTTGGAGGAAGAGTAGTCTGCGGGGCCAGTCCGTGGTTTTGGAGGAAGAGAAGTCTGCGGGGCCAGTCCGTGGTTTTGGAGGAAGAGAAGTCTGCGGGGCCAGTCCGTGGTTTTGGAGGAAGAGAAGTCTGCGGGGCGAGTCCGTGGTTCTGAGAAGTCTGCGGGGCCAGTCCATGGTTTTGGAGGAAGAGAAGTCTGCGGGGTGAGTCCGTGGTTCTGAGAAGTCTGCGGGGCCAGTCTGCGGTTTGGAGGAAGAGAAGTTTGCAGGGCCAGTCCGTGGTTTGGAGGAAGAGAAGTCTGCGGGGCCAGTCCGCAGTTTGGAGGAAGAGAAGTTTGCAGGGCCAGTCCGTGGTTTGGAGGAAGAGAAGTCTGCGGGGCCAGTCCGCAGTTTGGAGGAAGAGAAGTCTGCAGGGCCAGTCCGCGGTTTGGAGGAAGAAAAATCTGCGGGGCCAGTCCGTGGTTTTGAAGGAAGAGACTAGTGGTCATTCTGTGATTCCCAAAGAAGGCATTTGAAGTGGAGTTGTTAGTCCTGTGGAAGAGATGTTTGCACCACCAGTCTGTGGTTCTAAGGAAAAAAGAGTTGGATTGCCTGGAGAGATCCGCTACAAATGCCATTTACGGACCTGTGGGTTGCTGATGGTTACTTGGAAGAAAATGCAGTCTTAATTGATGTTTAACGGGGGAAAGTGGGAGTGATCGCTATTCTTCTGAAGTGGCCAAACTCTGCCATCTTAAAGGATGGTCTTACAAAAGATTTGCATAGTTGAAATATATTTGTTTTTGATTTTGAAGCGCAAGTATACTAGTATGGAAACTAAATCATTAGAGATACCGTACTTTAGCATTAGTGCACTGATTAAAGCCTTATTGTTACTAAAAGTGTATTAAAGTATTGGTAGTAGGATGAAAATATTTTTAAAGAAAGGCAGTTTTGACATAGTTTCTGTTTTGTGTAAAATTCTTGGCTGAAAAAGTGGCTTAAAGAGAATATTGATAAAATGAAATTTAGATTCCCCAGAAACTCAATTTTGAGGATGCATTAGTTTCACATTTCTTTCATTATAGGTGGAGGAACGATCGGCACAATTTGGGATCGGGTCGGTTTAACCAAGAGAAGCGCGGCCGCAATATCCGGTTTATTTAGAAAGGTTACAGCACATAACGAGATGGGTTTAGGAGGGACGCTTCGTCAGAATCTTCCGTTGCAACGTACGTTTCAAGGAGGTAGAGGGAGAAAAGACGACAGAGGAGCAAGGTCTACTAACTATATAGGATTGCAGATTAGAGCGTTGTGGCTAAGGAGGGTATTTCGAAGGGAGTGGCTGGTGTCGCGAATATTATGTTACTTATGTTGGATCCTTTTTATCAATCGGCTTTATAACTTGAAACCAGGGAGTATTTTTTTTTCTTGTGGTATATAAACTTTGTTAAATATTAGTGGAATTGATTCTCGCTTGTATAGTTTTTGCGTAAATTTAAATTATTCAGCAGTAACTTAACTTTTAATCTCTTCTATCAGAGATGCTTTGAAATGTTTACGTAACTGTTGATTTATCATTGGAGAAATTGTAATCAGAAACTAATAGAAGTAATTTTTGTAATGTTAGAATGTCAAAAATAACTGTAGATATGATAGCTCACCCTCCCCTTTAAAACTTACAGCAAGGCCAAACAATTGTCTAAAGTTTATTGGGATGTCGTGAGGAGCAGCTATGGCACCGGGCAAGTAAAGGTTGCAGTTGAAAATCAGGGCACGGAATAGAGCTACTGCCGAATTGGATTATCAAACATCCAGGTTATGGTAGAAATGTGACTGCTGTAAGAGCCAGTGCTTGAAAGGCGATATTTAAACCTCGATCAATGGTATGAAAGTTGGTACGGGCATGTTTGGTTGTGGAGGCGAGACTTCGTGGACGTATGGGCAAATCGATCTGCGAGTAGCAAAGCGTGCCTGGTTCTCTTGCCGTGAAGGAATGGCCTGGAGGGTGTACCGCTCTGTCTGCAGTTACAGCTATGAGTTTCAAGAAAGGGATGTCTTCTAGTTGATTATCTTGGGTGAAATTGACATAATTCATTGCTAATACTAGCCGAGTACGTTTTATTATAATTGAAATGCAATACAAAAACACTCAATTGCCTTTTTTCTAATAAATTATGCTTAATTTTGTAAAAGTTGATGTACTGTGATTGGATACTAAACTATAGTAAAGTGAAAGTTACTGTTAAATGTGATAGGAAGTGAAAATTTTTGTAATGTAATGTCCGTTGTTATTGTTACAAACAGCTGGTAAGGATGTGGTGGCTAAAGCAGCCGAGAAGATTGTGTGGTATTGGAGTTGGTCTACTTTCGATTTAGGAAGGTAGTTCTAATGGAGGTCAAATTCCTCTGAAGACCTCTGTGTTGGTCGTTCATGGAAGTCTTTCGTATTACTGGCTGCAATAGGAAGTGCATAATAGCATGGAACTCTCAACGACTGTGTTCTCTACGACATTGAATCTACTTTTTTTTCAGCATAGTTTTTTGTAAGTAATTTTATTTATAAATTTAGTACTACAGTAATGTGTATTATAGTTTCTAGCTTTGAGACTTTGTACTTTCATCTAATCGTCATTACTGTCATTTATAGAAAGAAGTTACTCTGAACACTTTGAGAAAGAAGTTTCTGAAATTTAAATAATTTTTAACTTTAATAGTGGGAAATTTTATTTCTTCTCAGACTTGTTTGCCCAATATGATAGCATCAGAGGGAAGTCTTTAGAAGCACTACAAAGGGAAATGGAAATTATTGAAACGAAATAGGAAAAGTATAAATAGACGTAGCAATTGTCTTGGAGCCAATTTGTTGTCATAGATTGTCGTAAAGTAAGGGTTGTAGAATGAATTTAGAATTTATTATTTTTGGGTAGCTTTATCTACGATTTTTGTGGAATACTCTCTCTCTCTCTCTCTCTCTCTCTCTCTCTCTCTCTCTCTCTCTCTCTCTCTCTCTCTCTCTCTCTCTCTCTCTCTCTCTCTCTCTCTCTCTCTCTCTCTCTCTCTCTCTTTTTTTTATTTTTTTTTTTTTTTTGAGGTAATCTATTGATAACTTTTCTTGATGTATATAACATTTTGAATACCAAGTAGTTTTGGTTAACTTATCAAAGGTTTATTTTATTCAGCTTAGGTTTTGCTATGAATAATTTTGTAAGTTTGTAAAAATGGGATCATGGGTTCTCCCTGGGGATTTAATTAATAATTGTCCCTTTATATTATTTTATACTATAATAAGTTGTCCTGTTGATAAAAGGTCAGGATGTGGTTGGAGGTCTTCGTGCAAAAGGTGTGTAGAGTTAGTGTTCCACGGAGTGTGTTTGTCGAGGGTCCCATGTGGAGTATCGACCATCTCCTGAACGAGTGCTGTATGGTGGGTGTCGTGTGAGAGCTGCTGTTTTATCAACTGTCGCAAGAGGTTGCTTGCCTGGCTTTCAGGCCTTGTGAAGAGGGACTTTGCGGTCCGCGGTCCTCTGGGAGCGCAGCAATCTGGTCGTCAAAGACTGTGGGAGATAGCCTGTGCTTACCAAGGTCCTGTGGGGAACAGGGTCTGTTTAATGGTCCCAGAGGAGAGAGCCTGTTCTTACCAAGGTCCTGTGGAGAACAGAGTCTGCTTAATGGTCCCAAGGGAGAGAGAAGCTGACTGGTCGTCCCTCAGGACACTTCCTATCCCTTGACATAGGTTCTGGTGTCGATCCAACGGAAGAGCAGCTGTTCGCTTGAATTTTCCGGTGAAGACGTCTGCAGTCCCCTGGTTGAAGAAGAGGCAGGTGCAGATCCTGCCATCGGTTCGGAGGAAGTTGTCTGCACATTCCACTGTTCCTAGGAAGTGTGCACTGCCAGTGTTCCCAAAGGAGTTGGCTTGGTCCTTCAAATAATCTTGTTCCTGGCGCGTTAGTCTCCCTGAAGCACCCCCTTCTGCTCGGCCCTGTCTGCTATCTTGAAGAAATGTCCTGAAGTTCCTTTAGAGATCTGCTATAAATGTGCCCGTTGCTGATCCTGCGGATGGTGTCTGGCAGTTCTTCCTTGTAAAACGCTGCCTTACAGCGACACGAACGAGTTGAACGGTTTGCTGGTGGTTGGTTGGAAGAAAAAGCTGTCCAATTGATGTCTGGCCAAAAATGCATCGTCATGAAGGGTGGTGGCCTTGCAAATATAGATTTTTAGTTGAAATATTTCTTATCTAGTTGAAATATTTCTTTTCTAATATTCAAGTTGACTACTGCTTGTATGGAATCTCATTTAAAACTAGCAACATAATGGAAAATAAATCATTTTACCAAGTTAATTTACCATGATTATAATAAAGGAAATTATTTTTCAAGGGAATGGTTAGGTACAAGTAATGAGAGATTTCAAGAAATATTTTTGACTGCTTAAATTCTTAAATTTTTTAAATCTCTATGGGAAACTTGAATATCTTGAAAACTTATTTTTGGATGCATTAGTTTCACATTCCTTTCATTTTAGGTAGAGAACCAAGACGGTTGGAATCTGGCCGGTTTAACTAAGGGAAGCGATGCCACAATTGTCCGATTACGTTTAGATCAGTCTAACGCTGAAAGAGATGGGGATAGGTAGTCTCCCCTGTTGTGGGTGATGCAGTTCGGCATGTTTCAAGGCCCTGAGGGAAACTCGATGGCACAGGAGCGATCGGCTTGAATGCCAAATGCAGCAGAAAGAAAGCGTGGTGGCTCGGGAGAGTATTTCTATACTAGTGACTGATTGGGCGATTATGCAGTCTGTGGGTTCCGTACGGTATCATTGAGCTTCGTAACGGAGGAGAGAGTAGTTATTAAATCACCCTTTTTTTTATTGTTGTAAATTGGCATTTTTTCCCTTATAACTGAACTGGAATAGAATCCTTTCTTGGGATGTAATTTTCTTTACATTTCTGTACATGTCAACTTAGATCTCTGGAATTGCATTAAAAATACAGATTTGCTACATAAAAATTGCATTAGAAATACAGATATGCTACATTTAGTTAATTTATCATTAGAAGACTAATAACCTAAAAATAATAGTTGCTTTGTAATGTTAGGTCATGATAGCTCACCCCCCATTTAAAACTTACAGCAAGGCCGAACAATTGTCTACTGCGATGGCTTGAGGAAGCTATGGCACTGGGCAAATGAAGTTGCGTTAGGAAATTAAGTTGGCGAAAGGGTTGCTGCCGAATTGGGCTGTCAGGCATTCAGGTTGCAGCAGAAAAGCGAGGGATGTAAGCGGCCAGTATTTGGAAGCAGATGTTGGAACTGACTTCGGTGCTATGTGGTGCTGACGTTCCTGGTCGTGAAGGCAAGACTTGTGGGCGTATTGGCAAATCTGCGAGTTGTGGAGTATGCATGGTGCTTTTGCCGAGGACGGCTGACGCTCCTGGTCGTGAAGGCAAGACTTGGTGGGTGTATTGGCAAATCTGCGAGCTGTGGAGAGTGCGTGGTGCTCTTGCCGGGGAGGGCGTACGCTCTTAGTCTTGAAGGCAAGACTTGGTGGGCGTAATGGAAAATTAGCGAGCTGAGGAGTGTGCCTGGTCTTCTTGGCGAGGAGGAACAGACTTGAGGGTGTAAAGTCAGTCTGCAGTTACAGCGCTAAGTTTCAAGATTGGGATCTCGTTTTTTATTCTTATCATCTTGGACCAAATTCTTTTTAGTAGAAATACAGCTTTCTTTAACACCTTGTTCAATACAGTACAGTAATTATATTTAATAGTTTTTAAAGCTGCACATAGTTATTTTAGTTTGACTGCAAGAAACTAATTACCCTATTTACTAAAATCAATTTTGTTCACCTTAAGTGAAGGTTATGATAGAATACTAATTTAATTCAGTTCTATATGGTTGGAAACGATGATGCATTAGTTGAATGTATCAGGTGAAAATCTTAGTAATGTAATGTCTCTTGTTGCAAACAGCTGTAAGGATGTTGTGGCTAAAGCAGAGAAGATTTTGCATTATTGGAGATCTACTTTTGATTTAGGAATGTCATTCTAAGGGGGTTGGTTACCTCTGAAGCCTTCTGTCGTTATTTCGCGAGGGTCTTTCATATTACTTGGTGCGACAAGGAGGGTCTCTTTACTGTTTGAAGAAAGGCAGGTTACTCTTTTCAAGATAGACTTGAGTAAGTAATTTTTTTATATATATACAGTAGATAGTTGTGATTTGGGGTTTCTAGTTTTGAAAGTAACTTTTTTTGTATTAATTAGCTTTGGTTCATATAATTATAGATTTTGGTAAAATCTTTTAAAAATTTTAACCACCATTTTGATGTATTTTGTAATATTTTTCTACACCCTTTGGCACTTAGTATCCAGTAATTACCAGGTTATTTTATTTTTAATTATGTAGTTACCCTAAATAGTTCTGGCTGGAGTTTTTCAACCTTTTAATTATATAGTTGGAAGTATCTGTCCTGTACTGAACAGATTATCTTTCTTTATGGTATTTGAAGATAATTATCTAACACTAGAACTACTGTGAGTTACATTTAAATGGAAATGTCCTTTATATAGAGAAATATTAATATTCAAGTGTTTTTATGCTGTCCTGATAATCTATATTGATGTGTAATTGGTAATTTACTAATTTTATATAGCGAGTAACATTAGATTAAAGAAATGTAAAGTACTGGTAGTTAAATCAAAGTGTACAGTATTTTTATACATAGTATATTTTTTTTTTATTTCAGGTATACAAGATCTTTTATTTTTTTAGGGTGGGTGGGAAAGGAAGTAAAACCAAATATATTCAATAAAAGTTTAGATATTAATTTCAAATTTTTACTTACCTCATTTAATCATAAGGTATCATGGAGACATAGTAACATCAAAAGTCACCTGCTGACAATGAGACATGTATGATGCACATTGAAAAGATGTTTGTCATTCATAATCACTTCGTACAGGTTGAATTCAACACGGACGATTAGGGCCACTTGTTTCAGGGTTGTAGTTGCCTGGTGGTAGCCTCCTTGCCTGGCAATTGCCAGACTGGGGTTAGAGTCCCGCCACTGTCCTGGTTGATAGGGCAATGCCACTGTCCCTTGCCTCTGCTATTCATGAGCGGCCTTTAAACCTTTTAAAGCCTATTATGGCTACAGTATAGCCTTGGTATTTGTAGCCCATGGAATAAAGATTAAAATTTGGAGAAAGTCTGTTGATTAATGCCAACTGTATTTATGATTCATTGGTACTGTATCTTGAATTTGGATTGGGGGTGCCATATACCGGTGTCAGTTGAATTATCGACACCCACTTCTTGAAAATCCCTTTTAGAAATGTCCCGTGATACAGTACAAATTTGTAATATGACAGTGGGTGATGTTATTATCTTTAAAAATGTTATAAACATTAGTAGTACAGCCCAAGTCCATTAAGCATACATAAATATACCAAGGCACTTCCCCCAATTTTGGGGGGCTAGCCGACATCAAACAAATAAAACAGAAAAGGTGACCTCTCCTCTCTACGTTCCTCCCAGCCTGACAAGGGACTCAACCGAGCTCGGCTGGTACTGCTAGGGGTACCACAGCTCACTCTCCCCCGTTATCCATCACAGATGAAGCTTCATAACGCTGAATTCCCTACTGCTGTTACCTCCGTGGTCTTCCAAGGCACCGGAGGAAGAAGCAGGCCCTACCGGAACTTTTCACAATCGCTCGCCATTCATTCCTATTTCTAGCACGCTCTCTTGCCTCTCACAACTATCCTCCTATCACCCAGAGCTTCCTTCACTCCATCCATCCACCTAAACCTTGGCCTTCCTCTTGTACTTTTCCCATCAACTCTTGCATTCATCACCTTCTTTAGTAGACAGCCATTTTCCATTCTCTCAACATGGCCAAACCACTTCAACACATTCATATCCACTCTAGCTGCTAACTCATTTCTTACACCCGTTCTCACCCTCACTACTTAGTTCCTAACCCTATCTACTCGAGATACATCAGCCATACTCCTTAGACATTTCATCTCAAACACATTCAATTTCTGTCTCGGTCACTTTCATTTCCCACAACTCCGATCCATACATCACAGTTGGTACAATCGCTTTCTCATACGGAACTCTTTACATCCATGCCCAACCCTCAATTTTTTACTACTACCTTAACTGCCCCCAACACTTTGCATCCTTCATTCACTCTCTGACGTACATCTGCTTCCACTCCACCATTTGCTGCAACAACAGACCCCAAGTACTTAAACTGATCCACCTCCTCAAGTAACTATCCATTCAACATGACATTACACCTTGCACCACCTTCCCTTCTCGTACATTTCATAACCTTACTCTTACCCACATTAACTCAACTTCCTTCTCTCACACACCCTTCCAAATTCTGTCACTAATCGGCCAAGCTTCTCTTCCGCGTCTGCAACCAGTACAGTATCATGAAGCTTTAATATGGACCAGGTTTAGTCAAGACAGGCAAGTGTTATGGCCTAGTTGAAGACACTAATACATGTACATACATGAATACAATGTGTGAATGAGAAGTAATACAGAATATAATTGTTGAGATTAACAAATCTCCAAACAATGTTTGTTAATAAATACCAACATAATATTGAATATAAAAATGCTACAGCAGGATTTTAGTAAGCAAGCAGTTACTGTGTTTCTTTCCTTCATAAAAATTTTAAATAAAAATTTGTCCATATCTGTAAACATTTTTTTTTAAACCGAAGTATTGGTATTGCAAATTAGGAAAGAAAATTGAGGTACAGTCTAGTTCCTAAGGCAATGCCTTAAGTCAGGAACAGTTGAAGATAATCTTTGATTTCAAGCTGAGACTGAAAATAAAATGCTTATAGAAAGGCAACTATCTAAATAACGATGGAAAGTTACCACAAACTTATGGTAACAAAGTATAGTGAATGGAGTAAAGATTTAACAGGGAGTAACAAAACTTTTATGTTGAAGAATTTCCTAAAGGTAAAAGATTTAAGCATATTGGAATTTTACTTATATGTATAAAATTATACAAAACTGGGAATAAATGCAAAATAAACTCCATCATTGCCATGCTATGCATCTATTTACCAAGGCACCTCCCCCAATTTTTGGGGTTTAGCCGACATAAAAACTGATGAACAAAAGGGAACCTTTCCACTCTTGTCTCCTCCCAGCCTGGCAAGGGTTTCAGTCGAGTTTGCCAGGCTAGATCAGAAAAAGGATGATCTACTGTGGCTAGACCAGGAGGATGTTGGAGATGGATATTCCAGGTAGGGGGAGACTAAAGAGAAAGTGGACAGTGTGTGTAACAGCAGATATAGGGAAGAAAGATCTCGGTGAAGGACATCAGACACAAGAATTTGGAAACGGCTCTCTAGAAATAGCGACCCTGCATAGTGGGGAAAAGCTTTAGTCAAAGACGACTGGCTATCTTTGACCTAGTAGTTTTGTGGCATTGATCTTTAAATCATCTGATTATCAAGATTACAACTTGGTTATGAATTGCTTTTTTTCCCTGTAAGGTCTAAGTTCAGAAATCCAATACAGTCCTTTATTATAGTATTTATGCATTGGAAGAGGCACACTCAAATAAAATTGGTGAAAAGATTCATGGCTAGATTGAGTCTAGATCGTATGCAAGTGAAAGTCGACCAGCACAAGAAAACAAAGGTGTCGATGCTATGGAACAGGATGAGCAGTTGCTTGTATTAAGATATGGTACCAATGATGACCATTGTAATGGGCATGTACAAAGACCGTTAAGAAAGGGTGTAATTAAATTAAAGGCATAACGGAAGAGGGGAAAATAAATGCAGTAATAAATTATGATTTGTTAGAAAAGGTTAGTTGCAGGAAATTTACATCGTTAGTTGAAATTGTAATAGAAAATATCACTTGAGCAGTTGTAGCAAATGTTACGTAGAATTACATTACTGTAGTTTAAATGTAGTTTTAGCTAAGTAGTATAGTTTAACAGTAGAATTATCTAGTACAGTATATCCTAAACCTACTACATGTATTGGCCAATTACTCCTTATGATAAAAGAACGCCTTGATGAAGTCCCTCGGCTTCAACACAACGTTATTTTCAGTGTGTTGAATCCTTGTGATGGCAAGAGAATGTTAAAATTGTAGCTAAATTATTTAATTTTTTTTGTGTGTGTATTACCTGTTTTGCCTTCTTGCATTGACATTCTTCAATCTTTCTATCCAAATTTTGACATACCAAAGGTCAACATGTCAGTGTAAATAATGTATTGGAAATTTCCTAATTTGCCAAAATTCATTCCCTCAATGAGGGAAGGAATCTGATCTTGGTTTTGGTAATCACCACCATAAAAATTCAGACTAGATGGGAAGAACTGCGTAACAGTTCTGGTGGCCGGTGTGGTAATGCCCCTGACATTACCAGACTGGTTTTGTTTCATGTGAGCAGAAGCATGTAAGACTAACCTCAGTTGAAAATACTGGAAATAATCTGCTCTGATTCAAGTACTTACATCTTTCATTTTCTTCCTTACCGCACCCATTTTAATCTTTTACCTCCGGTCTTCATTCTTTAACTTTATCTTCCTATCTAGAGTGAAGGTCTACCTCATAGTGTAACTGCTAAGTTTTCTCAGTTTTCTCAGTTGTATTTTAATAGCAAATGGCATCGTGGTGCATGTGGCGAACCCTCTGGTCCAGATTCCATTAATCTATTTCTACATATGATTTTTAAGTCAGTGATCCACTTTTCTCATGGATTAGTCTCTAAAGATAAAGGCTTTAGTTTTTCTGGGGATGTAGCATTTACTGGGAATAGACACTGATGGAAGAGCCAGGTTGCTTATTAACATAGTTCTTGATGGTCTCCTGCAATGTTGCTTCTAATTGTTTCATAGAGATTTCCCTCTTCCTCTCAGACATTGACAAACTTGGCCAAGTTTTATGAGTAAGTCGTGCTCAGACCTGCATCCCACTTGGATATCTCTTCTGAGCAAGCTCTTCGGTTCTCATTTTCACTAAAGTCTTTTACTTTTCACTCTTGTTCCTTTGATCACTAGGTCAGTTACTGGTAGCAGTTCTGCATTGGGATTATTATTATTATTATTATTATTATTAATTGCTAAGCTACAACCCTAGTTGGAAAAGCAGAATGCTATAAGCCCAGGGGGTCCAACAGGGGAAATAGCCCAGGGAGGAAAGGAAACAAGGAAAAAATAAATATTTTATGAATATAAATATAAATATCTCTTATATAAACTATAAAAACTTAACAAAATGAGGAAAAGAAAATAGATAGTGTGACCGAGTGTACTCTCAAGCAAGAGAACTCTAACCCAAGATAGTGGAAGACCATGGAACAGAGGCTATGGCACTACCCAAGACTAGAGAACAATGGTTTGATTTTGGAGTGTCGTCCTCCTAGAAGAGCTGCTTACCATAGCTAAAAAGTCTCTTCTACCCTTACCAAGAGGAAAGTAGCCAATGAACTATTACAGTGGAGTAGTTAACCCCTTTGGGTGAAGAAGAATTATTTGGTAATCTCAGTGTTGTCAGGTGTATGAGGACAGAGGAGAATCTGTAAAGAATAGGCCAGACTATTCGGTGTATGTGTAGGCAAAGGGAAAGAACCATAACCAGAGAGAAGGATCCAATGTAGTACTGTCTGGCCAGTCAAAGGGCCCCATAACACTAGCCAATGTAGTACTGTCTGGCCAGTCAAAGGGCCCCATAACACTAGCGGTAGTATCTCATGTAATCTAGTTGCTGGAATAGCAATTGTCATCGGAAGCTGCATGTGTAATCTGGCTGTCCTTTTAAAGGAGCCGTACCGCATGGCCAAGTTTTCCAAGGGGGACGTTTTAGTTGGCAGCTAAAAGCCTTTTCTACTTCTCCGCATGCCTAGCTGCCAACATTCGTGCACTATAGTGCAGCACTGAAAAATGAAGTACATTAGTATCTTGGTAAATAGTACGTAATTAGTTTCAAGCCTGTACCAACACAATTAATTTTCCCCATAGGAATGAATGGAGGTAGCAGTAATGGGCCATTTTTAGAGCTTATAATAAAGTGCAATATGTAGCAGGCAGTGGAATGCCGAGAGGTGGTTGGCGTCATTTGGAAGTGGAGGTCCCCACTACTTAACGTGTTTCAGGTAACTTACCGTCTTGGGTTCTTTCTCTTTTGTGTCACTGCTGGCACTGAATCGTCACTTAAGAGCCTTTTTAATAAAAAGTTTCTGAAATTTCTTCAAATATTGTTGCTATAAAAGAAGGTCAACACTGATACCTACTGCCTTATGTAGATTATAGTTAAGAAATTGTTAACTTGGCCCATTGTGCCATAATATCCTATTGTAAATCATTTCGGGAGAGTGAGCAAGTGCACTGTCCATAACGAGGTCGTCTTGAAGTGGGTTTTGCTTCCCCTGGAATTCTTTTTCACATTGATCCCAAATTCTCTCTCTCCCACAGTATGAAGCCTACTGTAGTTACCCCAGGCTTTACTGCGGACATCTGAATCACCCTTGAGTTAGCCTACATTGCATTTTTGATACTCCTGGGGTTTTCAGAATAACAAATGAGTAAGGGTTTGACCTTAGTGTCCAACAGCATTCCTACACAGAGTAACCCTGTCTTTCATAGGGCTTATGGCAAGACACGGCCATCTCTTCCTAGGAGGTGATGTCGTCCTTGGCACTCTCTTCCTAAAGAGGCCAGTTTTATCTTGGTTCTAGAATATACACTCACTCCAAAGATCTAGATGTTTTAAGGTCATGGATGGCAGAGGCAAGGTACAGTGAAATTGCTCTAGCAAGCAGGACAATGCTCTAGACTGACCATATGCATATTATTATTACTTGCTAAGCTGCAACCCTATTCGAAAAGCAGTGCGCTATAGGCCCAAGGGCTCCAACAGATAAAATAGCCAAGTGAGGAAAGGAAGTAAGGAAACTACATGAAAAGTAATAAACAATTGAAATATGATCGGCGCCCAAGCTCCCTCTCCACCCAAGCTAGGACCAAGGAGGGCCAGGCAATGGCTGCTGATGACTCAACAGGCAGAACTATAGGCTCCCCTAAACCCACCCATCTTTAACTCGCAAAGATGGTGAGATTGCAGCGACTAAAAGAACTTAACGAAATTAAGTGAGACTCGAACCCTAGTCTGGCGTTCACTAGTCGGGGACGTTGCCACATTGGCCACCACAACCCTATTGAGTAGCTATTGTCCTTGACCTACTTGCAATCATACTTTCTAATTATTTTTGTTTTGGGTTAAATGAATACTCCATAATTTGCACTGAATTTAACTTTCTCTAATAAGGAATTTGGCAGAAATAGGTATATATTTAGGAAATAAAATTGATGCTTTGTGGTTAGCATCTGCACATAAAATGAGCACGTTTTGTAGGCTAAGACAAACATCCTGTGTATAATATAGACTGTTAATGGGCTGCGAATATTATCCCAATGAACACTAGGTATCCCATTCTTATAACTGCTATGGTGTTCATAAAAAACATCTCTGCAGTTAATTACTTAGATATTAATTTTAGTGTTACTGTTCTTGAAATATTTTATTTTTCCTTAGTTTCCTCACTGGGCTATTTTCCCTGTTGAAGCCCCTGTGCTTATAGCATTCTGCTTTTCCAACTACGGTAGTAGCTTAGCAAGTAAGAATAATAATAATAATAATAATTCAATAATGATGTTAGGAAAAGCTCCACCTACTCCTGATTTGTTGAGTTTAATAACAAGGGCCTCCTGGTTGATAGTCAAAGGCAGTACTAAAATGTGGACAATTGTATGAAATTCCTGACCACAATAAAGCCATTTCTGTATAGCATTGGAAATTGTAATAAGGGCATCAAGCGCTCTCAGGCCTTTGTGAAGCGAAATGGCAAACTACGAAGATCTTCATCGTACATATTTAAAAGTTTTGCCAAGACAATCGAAAGCTTTATTAGATATGAAAGTTAGGGAATTTAGACAGTAATCAACAGGGCTAGAGCTACCACAAACACATTTGTCTAGTCCAGTAACATAACCAATATTCCATGTGCAAAAAGAACCGATTGATAACTTGATAAACTTAATGGAAAAAAAATTGAATGTTTACTGTTTGTTTTTTTAAACCTACCTTCTATTATTATTATTATTTTTGGGCTCAAGCCATGTCGTCCTGATGGAAGTTCCTTAAAGGTAGCTTCCTAGGGTATATTACAACTACGGCGATATTCCCAGAGAATTTACCTTAAGGTACCCAGAATTCTTAACTCCTGGAGCGAGTATCCCTAAAAAAGACCTTAGGGATATCGTAAATATCAGCGGACGTATTCTTGACACGCCACATAGCAATCTATACCCCGAATAGAGTTAACACTTCGTAGGGGTCAAATGGCAAGAAAACGAAAACGATAAGAAAGGGGGGAGCCGTTCGTAAGGCATCTCTCCTCCCCGTTTCGTAAGCGTGCCCTGCGCCGCTCGCGGCGCCATCTGTATTCCTTTTTGCGTAGCTATACAACTCGAGTGTTTTCCCTGTGTTTTTTTACCAAAATCTTGGATTTACTCGTTAATTATGCTTTCTCCAACTTCTTCTGCTTCGGATAAGTTGAGTACCATTTCCTTTATGTATAAATGTAGGCTCTTGGTTAAAATTAACGGATTTTGAGCGAAGCGAAAAATCTATTTTTGGGTGAGATAGCCATGGCGTCCTGATGGAAGGTTCCTGTTTGGTAGCTTCCTTGGGTATAAGACTACTAAGATATTCCCAGAGAATTTAACCACAGGTTATCACAGAATTCTAACTTCTGGAGCGAGTATCTCAAAGGTTTCCCTTTAAGACATCGTAATACAACAGGGGACACGCATGTCTGGTCGTGCCACATAGCTATCTCCACCCCGAACAGAGTTAACGCTTCGGTGTGTAAGGGCTGAGAATAGCTGGGAGCCGTTCCACAGCTAATCTCACTCGTGGCTACTACTGATACTCGAGACGTAAACAAACGGACGCCATTGCTCTAATGACGTCACGCGCGTCTTTATCCTGGCGCCAGTTGCTGCCCATCACCATGATACAATTGTGTAGGGTGGGAGCAAACTGAACGAAGTAGTAGGGAGGGTCCATCAGGACGCCATGGCTATCTCACCCAAAAATAGATTTTTCGCTTCGCTCAAAATCCGTTTTTTGGGCTCAAGCCATGGCGTCCTGATGGAAGAGTACCAGAGAATCAATGTATCGTGGTAGATTTTCCCCCAGAGTTAAGTGCCTAGGCATTGACAAAACAGCAAAGTAATCTTAGGTAAGAACCATAGGAACGAAATATCCTGCCCCCCATTGGTAGGAAGTTCCCATGGGCTATGCCGACGTCAAAGTGGTATTGAAGGGCTATTCATCTTGACAGAAGAACTTTTAAGAGCTTAGAGATGAAGCAGAATGTTTGATATTTGTATAGGAACATTCTGAAGTAGGCCAGTGGTGGTTGGGCACTGTGTGTAGAGTTCATCTCCTGATTATCAGAAGTAAGTATTCGTGTAGGAACCTTACTGAGACAAGGTGAATATAATTTAGGAATAGACATCTTAAATTCTTCATGACCATAAGAAAGGAGGAATAAATAAAACTATGACAGTATGTATTTCATAGTAAGTAGGAGCTGAAAGAGACGCATAAGTAATAAAATAGAAATTTTATTTCACAATGCAGAAATTAAATAATTTACAGCAAAAGTAAAGTTCGTTTACAGTAATAATAATGTACATAGAAATAAAGGCTTGCTCTTGAATCTGAAAGGGAATTTCAGGATTAGTAGGTACTCGTTCTCGAGGAACGCAAGTCTTTAAACAACACATCATGCTCAAGGCATGCGGCACTTGTGTGACACTATGACATTTCACCTGGGATAAGAACAGTTATAAAAGCACTAAGTGTTTTTAGACATCACTATGAATCACTCGAGGGTCAACATAGGCACCCGAAGAGTTAGAGTCCCAAGTAACTCACTGTTCTACGCAGAGTTAGGTGCAGGTTTCATAACACTACCTGCGGCTACCACAAAATGTTTGATTTCGTGCACTTGTTTCGCATAATGTTTAAAGAAAACTCGCGAGGACTTCCAGCCCGTAAAGTTTTTAAGGCTCTCAAAGTCCATGCTCTGAAAGAAGTTCAGAGAAGATGCCACTTTTCTAGGATCATGACCAGCGGGTGTACTGTTCGGATCCGCTCTGCGAATGAAGTAGGTGATTTTCGCTCTTAATTGTTTCAGTGACAGGTCGCTGCCCGATGTTTCTCCTTTGAAGAGTTGGCCTCCACCAAAGTTTGAAGTTCTGCGAAGATAGACCTTGAGGCTCTCTACTGGACATAGAGAGACATCCTCCTTCAGGGGGCATATTCTCCAAGGGCCCCATCTTTTGGTGGGTAATTCATTTTTGGCGAGAAACGTCGGATCAGGGGAGAGGGTCACTTCTCCTGAATCAGCAAACAGGATGTGTCCCTCTTCTCTTGATAATGCCACTATTTCGCTGACTCGAGCTCCCGAGGCGAGAGCAAATAAAAATATAACTTTCTGAGTCAGATCCTTGAGGGGGCATGAATCATTGTCCAAGTTTGAGGCGAAATGGAGCACCTTGTCTAGTGACCAGGAGATCGGTTTCGGAGGGGGTGCTGGGCGTAGGCGAGCACATGCTTTCGGCAGTTTGTTAAAGATGTCGTTGGACAGATCAATTTGGAAAGCATATAGAATTGGTCTAGTCAAAGCCGATTTGCAGGTTGAAATCGTATTGGCTGCTAATCCTTGTCCATGAAGGTGAATGAAGAAGGACATACAGAAATCAATGGTGATTTCTTTAGGATTTTTTGCTTTAACAAAGGAGACCCATTTCCTCCAGGATGATTCATATTGCCGTCTCGTGGATTCGGTCTTGTATTCCTCTAGGAAGTCTAGACTTTTCTTCGAGATCCCAAACCTCTTCTTTGCGGCAAGGGAGAGAAAATCATGAGATGAAGGTCCTTGATTTTCGATGATGAAGCGAAGACAGTCGACTTCTGTACTTGTTGAGAGAGAACTGGGCCCGGGAGAGGGATCAGCTTGGGCTGCAGCTCCAGGACCAGGGGGTACCAGTTGCTCCGGGGCCACTTGGGAGCCACTAGGGCCGCTGTCCCTTTGAAGGTTCTCAGTTTGGAGAGGACTTTCAACAGAAGGTTGGTGGGAGGGAACAGGTATATCTTCGACCATCTGTTCCAGTCCAGTGACATGGCGTCCACCGCTTCTGCTTTGGGGTCCTCGTACGGGGCTACGTACAGAGGAAGTTGATTGTTGTCGCTCGTTGCAAAGAGATCTATCTGAAGTTCTGGGACTTGATGAGAGATGAAGGAGAATGATCTTGCGTCTAGAGACCATTCCGACTCTATCGGGTTTGTCCGAGATAGAGCATCCGCTGTCACGTTGCGGAATCCTTGTAGGTGAACTGCAGACAGGTGCCACTTCTTCTTCTCCGCCAGACGGAAGATTGGGAGAAGCACCTGATTTATCTGGGGCGATCTTGAGCCCTGGCGATTGAGACAACGAACTACCACCGAGTTGTCTAGGGTTAGACGGATGTGGATCGAGGGCGGCGGGGATAGCTTCTTCAGAGTAAGAAGGACCGCCATGGCCTCCAAGATGTTTATGTGGAACGTCTTGAATAGTGGAGACCAGGTCCCTTGAGCTTGTTTCAGGTGGGAGTGACCTCCCCAGCCCTCCAGTGAGGCATCCGTGTGGATGTTGAGTGATGGAGGAGGGTGTTGGAGAGGAATGGACCTTTTCAGGGCCATTGCTTCCGACCACGGCTTTAGGAGGCGTCGAAGTCTGTTTGGAAGCCGTCTCTTGAGGTCTCTTCGAGCGATGGATGCCGATCGTCTCCAGACTCCCGCGGCATCCTTTAGCTGTGCACGAAGCACTGGGTTTGTCACTGAGGCGAATTGTAGAGAGCCTAGAACTCGTTCCTGCTGTCGTCTTGAAATGCGTTTGGATTTCAGTAGTCGCTTGACAGACCCTGCTATTTCCTTCCTTTTCTTCTGGGGGATGGAAAGGCGGTGTGACTGAAGATTCCAGTGGATTCCCAGCCACTGAAACTTCTGAGCCGGAGAGAGGCGAGATTTCTTCTCGTTGATCTTGAATCCCAGGTGTTCTAGGTACTGGGTAACTTCGTCGCAAGACTTTGTACACTCTTCGGGCGATGGAGCCCAGACTAGCCAGTCGTCGAGGTAGGCCATCACCTGGACGTTTCTTAGGCGGAGCTGTTGTACTATGGCATCCGCCAGCTTTGTGAAGATCCGAGGGGCCACATTGAGGCCGAATGGCATGGCCCGGAAGGCGTAGCTTTTCCTTTGGAGTCGAAATCCTAGGTAGGAGGAAGCGTGATGGTTCATTGGAATGTGCCAATAGGCATCCGCCAGGTCTATAGAGACCGTGTAGGAACCTTGAGGCAGAAGGGTCCTTATTTGTTGAAGCGTCAGCATCTTGAATTTGTTGTTCTCTATGAACTTGTTGAGGGGGGATAAGTCCAGAATGACTCTGAGCTTGTCTGAGTCCTTCTTGGGAACGCAAAACAGTCTCCCTTGGAACCTGGTGGACTTTACCTTCCTTATCACCTTCTTGTTCAAGAGGTCTAGAACATATTCTTCCAGAATGGGGGTCGATTGTTGGAAGAACCGCTGGAAGATTGGGGGTGGTTGCACCCAACTCCAGCCTAGACCGTTCTTGATGATGCTGTGTGCCCAAGGATCGAAGGTCCAACGATCCTGGAATTGGCGGAGTCTTCCTCCCACCGGAAGCACTTCATTGCTTCTGGTGTCCCGAGGACTTGTTGCCTCGGCCGCTAGCTCCCTTTCCTCCTCTACCTCTGGAGGGACGACGAGAGGCGTCTCTGCTTGCACCCCTGGACGAGCCTCTACCTCTGGCATGAAAGGTAGTGGATGGCTGCTCAAAGGCAGGGGTGAAGACCGGTGACTGTGACAACACCGGTTGGGGGACCAATTGAAAGGTCTGTTGTGGTTGGGCAACCACTTGGGAGGTAGCGGGTCCCGGAAACTGACGTCTTTGTTGACGTTGCTGGGGTTTCGGCTTCTGAGGTTTCCTCTTAGGCTGAGGTCCATCGTCCTGAGAGGTTTTCCTTTTTCTGGACATGCCCCACTTGTGGAGAAGGTTCCTATTCTCCGTGGCGGCTCTGTCCGTTATTTCCTTGACAAGGTCAGAAGGAAACAGGTGCTTTCCCCAGATGTTGGAGGAAATCAGCCTCCGGGGTTCGTGTTTCACGGTGGCACCGACAAACACGAATTCACGACAGGCTCTACGAGCCTTTATGAAATGGTACAAGTCCTTCATTACCGTGAGTAAGTGGGATTTGGCCAGTACCATGTAGTGATCGGGTACTGCTGTGTCACAGGCCATAACTTCAAGTTGGACTTGATGAGAAAGAGATGCCGCAAGCCTCTCCTTCGTGTCTTGTTCCCGGCGAAGGAGGTGATCATTGAGCTTAGGGAGGTCTTCATTAAACTGACGTCCGGCGACGTCAGGATCGAGCCTACCCACGACGAAAGTATGTTGGACATCTTTCCATTGTCTAGTGTCAGGGGGTGTCACGATGGAGAAGGGTCTGCACTCCTCCAGTGCAGGGCAGGGTTTTCCTTCTTCCGCCGCTTTAAGGCATGCAGCCAAGGCTCTTAGTTATTATTAGATATAAAATAAATAAGGTTTTCACAGAAACACTTTCGTAAGTTCTTAAGCCATATAATAAGTGAAAGTAATCAAAATAAACGTAATACACTGGAGGAGCTGTGAACAGTGGCGGGCTACGGGAAAGACTGCTTGCAATAATACCAGATAATTAAAATATGAAATGCATGCCACAGGAGATTATATAAATGCTACATAGTATTCCCTATGCTCCAATAAACGAGAATACTTGCATACATGTATTCCTAACACAACATATATGCTAAATGTGTATTAGCAATAAAGGTACATATAACAATGAATATCATATAAATGTAAATAATTATAATGATAATCCATCACCTCCCCCTCCCCTTTGCGTTCAATGAGCTATATGAACGGGTATGGCGTCTCGATGAACGCCGATACTCAGCTTGAGTGCCACTTTGCTGTTGTTGACTAGTAGCAGGGACAACATCCTTCTTCTTTGGAGATTGCTGTGTCTCGTCAGGCAAATGTGAAGGAGAATGAGGTACAGGGCGTAAGAAACGGCGGTTACGCCATAATATTCTTCCTGAGGGTAACTTCACGTGGTAGTCTCGTGACCTACCGATGCCCATAATAATGCCAGTCTTATCCCATCGCTTGGAGATAGGGTCTTGGATACGGACATTATCATTGAGTTTGAGTGGTTCCAAAGGGTGTGCACGGCTGTCGTACCTTATTTTGGCTGCTTCTGTACGTGATGCTACACGAAGGTCATATTCATTTGCTTTTTCTTGCCACTCCTGCTTGAATGATGATGCATGGGCTGGAATGCATGATCGAAGGGCTTGGCCATATAATATCTGCGCTGGAGAAAGGCCAGCATAGTTAGGAGTATTCCGTATTTCCAATAATCCTTTGTCGAAATCTTCGGTGTCGATGTTCCCAGAAGGTGCTACTTTTAGGATAAAATGTTTGACCTTCTTCACGGCTGCTTCGGCATGGCCATTACTTTGGGGATAGTAAGGTGTGGATATCACATGTTGAACACCCCATCGGGTAAGAAAATTCTTGAATTCTGAGCTGGTGAACTGAGGTCCACCATCTGTCCTCAGCCTTACTGGAACACCTAAGTCTCGGAAGATGTGACTGAAGTGTCGTGTTGTTACTTCCGCTGTAGTATTGGTACCAAATTTTACAACTACAGGCCATCCAGATAGTCTGTCTACATACACCAGGAAAGATTTCCCAGCAACACTGAAGAAATCAGCCGATACTGATTCGAAGGGGCGAGAGGGGTTTTCGTTGCATAATAGTGGTTCCTGCTGTTGGCTTGGCTGCATTATCTGACATGGCTCGCAGGCATGGACAGTATTTGCTATGTCTGAATTAATACCAGGCCAATATACAGTCTGCTTAGCCCGACGCTTAGTCGCCTCCACTCCACAATGGCTGTCATGAAGGCGTCTTAAAATGCTGCGTCGCATAGCTAAGGGAATTACTATTCGGCTACCATACAGAACAAGGTCATCATCGGTATATAAATCCTCCCTTATTTTCCAATAGGGTAGTAGGTCATTGTGGAGATTGTAACGGTGACTGGGGAATCCGTTGGCAACGTTCTGGAGGAGTCTTGTGTACGAGGGGTCCTCACGTGCTGCGGTGCGAATCTCTTCCAAGATAAGATCTTGTGTATCTGATGTCTTCGCTTCTGAAATTGCATCCACAGTCTTGGCTACAACACTCCTGAGGGAAAGATGGGTTTCACTATTTAACATATCATCTTCAGGCGTTGGGTGGCTCACCGGGGAACGTGAAAGGGCATCAGGGATGCAATGTTCCTTGCCTTTACGCCATACTGCAGTGAAGATATAGGGTGAAATTTTCTCTTTCAGACGCTGAATACGTGTGTTTTCTATTGCATCCAATGTATATGTATTCAAGATGGGTATCAGGGGTCTATGGTCAGTCACCAATGTGAAATGGGGCAATCCAAGTAAGTAATGGCGACATTTATTCATAGCCCAAACTGAAGCTAAACATTCTAGCTCAATGGTGGCCCACCTAGTTTCTGCATCGGCCAAAAATCTTGAACCACACTGGACCATGCGGAAACGGCCTTCTCCATGGTCTTGTAGAAGTGCGTATCCTAAACCATATAAACGAGAAGCATCCGTTTGTAGTACGGTGGGGCAGGTAGGGTCGAAATGAGCCAGCACAGGTGGCTGAGAGAGAGCCTTTTTAACACTGGCAAATGCGGCATCATGATCTGCTGTCCACGTGAAGGATCTCTTAGGGCTCATTAGCGGCCGAAGCGGATCTGCTGCAGCTGCAAGATTGGGTGAAAATTCCGTTAATTGGTTAGTAAGGCCCATGAATGACCTTAAATCTGTCAGATTTGCTGGCTTTGGAAACTCTGATATAGCTCGAACTTTCTCCTTGTCAGCTGCAATTCCATTTTCAGATAACGTATAACCACAAAAAGATACAGTAGGGCTAGCAATAACAAACTTTTCTGCATTTAAAGTAATACCATGAGTCCTACAGCGAGACAAAACTTTGTTGAGCCTGCATAAGTGGGAATAATAATCCTTATCATATACAAGGATATCATCCACAACCTTGACACAATGTTGGATGCCCTGAAGAGCGATATCGCCTCTCCTGCAGTAGGCATCTCCTGAAGCGCTGAATCCCATGGGTGAACGACGATAGCGATACCGACCGTAAGGCGTAATGAATGTTGTAAGGGCTTGGTCTTCCTCTGCTAGTGGGATCTGCCAGTACCCACACAATGCATCCATGGTGGAGAAATACCTTGAATTAGGATCAATACTCCTGATTGCACTAAATGGTGATGGTGAAGGATGTGCAGGCCTTAAAACCTGTGAATTTAACTTGCTTAAATCTGTGGTGACACGAACACCACCTGTAGGTTTGGCCACGACCACTAAGGGGTGACACCATGGGGATGGCTGATCCCCAACAGGTTCAATGATGCCTTGTGCTACCATTGTCTCCAACTCGGTCTTGACGTCCTCTTGAAAGGCTAGTGGTATAAGACGTGGAGTGTAGATAGCAAAGGGTTTCACATCCTCTTTCAGGTGAATACGCATAGGTGGTCCAGTCATTGGCTTGAGTTGTGCTCCTTGATGAAACTGCTCCTTTGTCATTAGCACATCGCTATATTCCTTAAGAAAGTATCGCCTGGCTTCCTCAGGTGAGGATGTGGCTGGAGGTGGAGGAACAACGGACATTTGATCACATGTATTAACTTGGCTGACTTGGACCTGACTGGTTCCTGCTGAAGTCCTGCTAAGTTTCCTCTCTTGCATTTGACGTGGGAAGTCCCAGGGAATGATCCTTAGGTGGCGGAGGGCATCATAACACAGTAATGGTGTTGGGAGAGAACTAAGAACATCAATATATCCCTTGTATGAGATATCACCATAAGTCATGACGGCCTCCATTGATCCCAAGACGTTACCTTCCATGGGTGATCCATCGGCGTTGGAAAACTGCAACTCAGGGGGCGGAGACAATTCCTTGACATCAATACCCAATGCTTGTAAGTGTTGCACTCCAAAAACAGTGGTATCTGCACCAGTATCAGGGATAACATTGATCTTCCCTGATTTACTGCCATATGTGACATGTAAATTAATAGGTGGTGAGGGACAACTTAGGGGACGTAAATTAACTGAACGTATGGCTGGAGAAGATATCTTGACAGTGTTCAATTTGGTGTCCTTTAAATCTTTCGACTCCCTTGGTCCCTTTGACTTTTTCTGTGCACAACAAACATCATAGTGGCCAAATTTATGGCAAATTCGGCACTCCTTAGCCAATGCTGGGCATGCGGCAGTATATGGGAAATGGCCAGTTTTAGCACAGTTCCTGCACTTGTGGGATACTGCCTTACATGTGTCACTATTATGCTGTTGACCACAATTCTTGCATCTGTTGCTTGAAGAAGTAGTTTTCTCCTGCTGATGATTTTTCTTAGGTTGCTCCGACTTAGCAAATGCCTTCTTTAACTTCTTGTAGTTTGACACTGCACGCACTGAAGTCTGTGGAGCTTTAAGCTCTGTCGTTGTCTTCTTTGCAGCCTCAAAAGCCCTGCAAGTCAGCTTCACTTCCTCAAGTGTTGTTGTTGTAGGCATGCTAATGAGCTTCTTGGTAAGTTCTTCATTCCTTATGCCAACCAAAATAGCATGTTTCATTTGGGCCTCCACACAGTTAACACCTTTACATAAATCAACCTCCTCTGAGAGCTGTTGTAAACGGACGAAAAAATCTGTTAATGACTCGCCTTCTGCTTGCTTGCATTGAGTAAAAGCTAACCGACGAAGTGCTTCATTCTGCTGACCCTTTATATAAGTTTCGATATGAGATAAAACATCATCCAAAAGCATAGTTGAGTCTGGTGGAATACCCAAATTGTGTTCTAATAAGCGTCTCATCTCAACACTGAGACATGCCCTTAGCTGTATCAACTGCTTAGGTTGAGGTAAATTATCCAAATCTACCATAACAGCATAATCCTTCCATCTCTGCTTCCATTCTGTGTATTGTCTATAAGTAACATCATGGGTTAATGGTGGAGGCAAATTTACTGTCACCTTAGGTGTCTGCACAGCTGAATTAGGCACTTGGAGAACACTTGCAGACGATGGTGCTGGGGTAGGGGGCCCTATACCACTTGCTTGGGGTAGGGTATGCCTGGGACCAGTCATAGCTTCAATTAATGCTTTGAATTCTTCCTGATGTCTGACATTGTCTTCTTTTCTTCTTTCTTCATCCTGTTTTCTTCTTTCTTCATCTTTTTTATCCATGTATTCAAACATTTTGCTGATTAAATCCATGGTTGAAGGGGTTGATGAAGGAGAAATAGATCTTGAATGCGTTGGAGATGACGTCATGTCAGTTGGGGTTGGGGATGATGGGGGAGAAACCTCAGAAGTCTTTGGTCTCCTTCCTTTATCGTGTTTTGGCGGCATAAATAGAAAAATCTCACGAAATCAAAGAGAAAATATCACTCAATGCCGTCAGTGGTAACGTCACAATGACGTCACAAACAGTAGCCAATCACCGAGTACAATAGCTCGAGGCAACAGAGCTATGCGGTATCTGGTAACACTGTGACTGCCGTGGCTGTTGCATGCACAGCGAGTGAGTGCCGTTAGTCTCCCCTCGAACGCAGCTGAGTATGAATGTGACGCTCTTGTTCCGGCCTCTGCATATGGCCGACGCACATTAGCCTTAATCTCAGATTGCTAGAATAAACACAGCCCTATATAGAGTCACTGTAATAACAAAACAAGTCACTGCCAGTGTATAAATCCAAACGAAGTTATGGTTCACAACTGCTAACGAACTTGGTTACGATGAACACAAACACTTCTTGCATTGTCCAGGCCGGTTGAAGAAGTTCACTAAATGATCGAAATTCACTTATGGCAAATCAATCACTGCGCCATCTTAGTTATTATTAGATATAAAATAAATAAGGTTTTCACAGAAACACTTTCGTAAGTTCTTAAGCCATATAATAAGTGAAAGTAATCAAAATAAACGTAATACACTGGAGGAGCTGTGAACAGTGGCGGGCTACGGGAAAGACTGCTTGCAATAATACCAGATAATTAAAATATGAAATGCATGCCACAGGAGATTATATAAATGCTACATAGTATTCCCTATGCTCCAATAAACGAGAATACTTGCATACATGTATTCCTAACACAACATATATGCTAAATGTGTATTAGCAATAAAGGTACATATAACAATGAATATCATATAAATGTAAATAATTATAATGATAATCCATCAAAGGCCTTTTCCAAAAATGGAAGAATCGCAGTGTCAGGTGCGACATATGTAGGATGCTTCTTGCTCAAGGCAGGAAGCTTAGAGCAGGTAAAGCCCCTGCTCTTAAATGCAGAGGCTAGCATAGCCTGGGCCTTTGCGAGATCGAACACTATCTCTTCTTTAGGTTCAGTCTCCTCCTTCGAGGCAGGTTCGGAACGAAGCCGGACGTAACAGTCCGGGTAGGCCTCGAAGCTTGGGAAGAATTCCACATCTTCCAACGGGACCGTGCCGATTTTGTCACTAACAAAGATCCTGCCGGTCGCAATAACCATATGCTCTGCATACCTCCACGGATTGGCATGAGAGCAAGCTGGGAGATCCTTGACCGAGATCTTCTTCGGTTCTCTGGATCCAATCATAGACCTGATGGACTCCTGGTTCTCCTTCAGTCTGTCGTCCATGACAGCTCTAATCAGTCGGATCAGTTCTTGGGTAGAAGAGGAAGGATCCGGGGTCGAGGAGGTAGACGGGATGGACACATCCGTCGGTGTAGGAGTAGGCGGAGGGATGGACGAGGGAGTAGCTCCAATCTCCGACTCGGTGTATTCCACCTTGTCTTCGTCCTCTTCGGCTCCTTGAGCCATAAGCGTCTTCTCCGTGTCTTCCGAGACGTCAGAGATCTGTTCATCATCCTCGGAATCTAAACGACACTCGTGCATGGACTGAGCCATGACCACATCAGGTTCCACCGTAATTTGGACAGTGGGGATTGCTTCCTTTGGAACCACTGAGTCAGGGGAGGCCTTAGGGAACAACAGGGACCTCAGTTCTTCGGTGGCCAGGTACGGTCTAGTAGCATTTCTCTGAAAACCACGCACCCACTTGCGCAGTTTTTCACGAGCAATGTCTCTAACCTCCGCTGAGGGAGGGTTATGGAAGGCCTCAACTAGGTAGGCCTGGCAGACCGTACATTCCAGTGGATTCCAGAACTTCCAATCCCCTTTCTTGTCTGAGCAAGGGGCGTGAGTCCTGCACGCCGTATGTCCGTAAAACTGCGAGCGTTTCACAGCACAGTATGCGAAATCGCACTTCATCTGCTCCTCCTGTGGAAGAAAGAGAAAATGAGTATGGGGGAGTCATAGGAATGGCTCTTAAATTAAGTTAATATTAATCATTAATTTTAACTTAAAGAAGGTGTGATGCATAGAGAATGAAACAGTAAAGGAGAACACGCTCCATGCATCTCGCCCGGCTGGTTACCATAGGCTTGGTCCTGGGATAATCCAAATGACCGAGATCATTGGATATAGTTTCCTAGGATTCCCATTATATTGGAACTCCATGGAAAGCCAAGGACAAGGTTGGGATCGAATTCATTCGGTTCCCAGATAAGAGCCAGAAGGCCTCATTAAGGGAAACTGCTTCTGGCAACCAGCCGCGCTAAGATGCACATAGCATGCTGGAAATAGAAGAATGCAAAGAGACAGCATGATCACGAATAGAGCAGTACTAGGTACTGATCTTAGAAGCAAAGCAGCTTATCTATTTGCAAGGTAGGGCTATCTTAGTCTTATGATAGCTACAGAGAGGGGGTGCAAGTATTCTTGACGCCTCCGGGGCATCCGGCAAGCCGCCGGCACGCCGGAGCTCGCTCCAGCATAGATTCTGGCACTAGAACAGACAATTTTCAAAGTCAGTTAGATACCAGGATGGCGGCCGCCGGCACAACGGCGGCACGCCGGCAGGGAGCGGCGGCTCCGGCAGCCGGAGGATGCCGGATTGGTGACTGGGGTAAGGATGGTACAGGTAGTATCGGGTTGCCGGCAGTATATGCCGGCACTCCGGAGATCGACCGGCAAGCGGACGATTAGATAGGAGTAGGAGAGCTGCCGGTAGTAGCCGGCGGCAGCCGGCAGTCCCTCGGTACACGGGGGGCTGGCGGCAAGGGTAGGGAAGTCACCAAGAGGGAGGCAGGTATTGCCGGCAGAAGAGGCGGCAAGAGACCGGCACCCGGATAGATAGAGAGACAGGGGGAGGGGGGGAAGGATGCAGGAAGTACCTTCAGGGTTCCAGACATCCCTCCCCCTCCCTGAGGGGGTGTACCCATGATAGAGACAGGCTCTATCATCCATAAGCAGGGGTCACTAGGGACCGGGAGCAGGTAGCCCAAGGGAGGACTAGGGAACACCCAAGAGGGGGGGGGGAGACTCCCCTATGCAGAGCTACACTAGTAACTAACCTTATAGGACACTATGAAGGTATATGTACCAGAGCGGACAGCACAGGGAAGCTCGGGTAGCCCTACTCATCCACCCTAAGGAGGATTTGTAGGACAGGGGACAGATGAGTATAAACTAACCTAAGCATAGGCTAGGCTATACAAGAGATAGGTGGGGAGGGAGAAGAGAGGGGTCTTCCCAGGAAGGGTTTCTGTACCAGAGCGGCCACAAAGGGAAGGGAGGACACTCCCTAACCTAAGATTAGGCTGATCGGCTAAAACGGTGCAAGAGTACAGTTTCAGCATGGAACAGAGAAACCTTCCTAACCCGGCCTAGATCAGGGCTAAAAGTCCTGAATTAGGCAAGGAAGAAGACGTATCGCTATCGCAGGAAAGTCGTAGACTATCCTAGCCATAGAGGTAGGCTAGCCTAACCTCACTCTCAGACGCAATCCTAAAGGGGGTTCATTCCTTTAGGGAGGACTGAGAGGCGATATAATACTCTATTAGACAATAAATCCCTTTACTCAGAAAAGGGATCAAGGCTAATTAGAGGGAGTGCCAAGGCAGGGGATGAAGGAAGCATATAGGGGTCCTAAGGTTAGGTTAGGCTAGAAAGAATCACTGACTAGCCTATCCCCTATATGGTCCCTGAAGGCGAAAACATTTGCATCACTAGTCAAAAGTATTGTAAAATAATAATGCCACTATCTTCATAACTTAGTCTAGGATCACTGATAAATCATGCATGAACACTTGTATATAGGCTCCTGGCCTGGGGGCTATAGTAGCCGACTGGTATGAGGTCAATCGATGACCGATAAAAAGCGTCTAAACACGATATAAAAGTTCCTAGCTATGAAGACTAAATAAACTAATGTATTCGATTAGTATATAAAGCCGGAAGCGTTGTTGTGGCTAACTAAATAGGACATGCAAAACAACAACGACGCCATAAAATGGCGGGTCCGGTAGAGGCACAGCTCTGCCACAAAACATCAATTATTTCGCGAAATAATATTTACTTTACGGCCAGAGCTTAATTAAACAATACTGGAACCTTGTACTCAACTTTCCAGAAGAAGGCGAGGCTGAAGGTAACGACATAGCGAAGATGCAAAGCGATAAAGTTCACACAAGGGAAAATCCGTCTCAGTAGGGCAGCTACTAAACAAAGGATGAAGACGCGCGTGACGTCATTAGAGCAATGGCGTCCGTTTGTTTACGTCTCGAGTATCAGTAGTAGCCACGAGTGAGATTAGCTGTGGAACGGCTCCCAGCTATTCTCAGCCCTTACACACCGAAGCGTTAACTCTGTTCGGGGTGGAGATAGCTATGTGGCACGACCAGACATGCGTGTCCCCTGTTGTATTACGATGTCTTAAAGGGAAACCTTTGAGATACTCGCTCCAGAAGTTAGAATTCTGTGATAACCTGTGGTTAAATTCTCTGGGAATATCTTAGTAGTCTTATACCCAAGGAAGCTACCAAACAGGAACCTTCCATCAGGACGCCATGGCTTGAGCCCAAAAAAAGTAATTAAAAGAGTTATCTTTTGATACAAGAGCTGTTGCCTGCTGGAGGCGTCCTGGACGCTGTCGCTCGCTAGAATAGGATTTATTTGGTTAGCAAGAGCGACGTTCCCAGCCCCTTTCGCTTTAATAATTAGCTGCTTAGCTTATTTAGGAATTATGTTATGATGCTATAGTATAGCGCCTGGCGAAGGATTTGCCTAGGCTGACCGACACTAGTCTTCGTAGCCTAGTTGTTGGCCCTTGTACTTCCTGCATGATAATTAGTCTTCCAAGTGTGATTTTATACTGTTTAAAGCGTTAGGCAACGTTATACATCTAAGATTTTTTTTCGAGTAATTTCTCTTAGTGCCTAGGCTAGGTTGTCTTAGGCTATTAAAATATTGTCTGTTTCCCCGTTTGCTCCCTTCTCTTCGGGGAAGGGGCAAACCCTTTCCCTCTGCTTAAGCCTTAGGCTTAACTCTAGTGGTTTGTTTGAATTAATTTTCAAATATAACTATGCTGGAGTGGTACTGTACCTTCCTGCTCCAACTGGTTTGGTTCAGAGAGGGACAGTACAGCAGTGTATTAGTCTGAGTCCGTGTTGGTCTAGCGTGGGGCAGAGTCTCCCTTGCTGCCTGACACGGGCATAGGAGGTTTATCCTCCTTGGCTCGCCTTGGAGGGTTTCTGTAGTTATGATCCCTTCACTCGGTGACCCCTCAGACTTGTCCTCTTTGCTGTTCCGGGTTCGGGATATGTTCCCTTTCCGGATTAGCAATTCCTTCCTTGCCTTGCTTTTAGGGAGGCAGCCAGTAGTGCCGGCCTCCCTCCCTGGATTTTCCCTGGCTGAGATGGGCTTTCTTAGTTGGGGATGATCCTTAACCAAGGCAAGGTTGGACAGGACCCTCTGTCCTTCCCTTCTGTTTTTCCGTTTCCTTTGTGTCAGCCGTCTCACATCCGTACCTAGCCTAGGTTAGGATGGGGAGCTGACATGGTCCCTGTCGGCCGGCAGAGTGTGCCGACCGGCAGAGGCCCTATCCCTTGAGTGCTGCCCGGTCCTTCCTTGGTCCCTCAACCGCTGCCGTCTGTAGATTCAGTAAGCAGTGGTTAGGAAGCCTGACTTAGTGTCTCCCCTTCCTCTCGGCACTCTTTCGGGGGTCGGGCGCGGAGGTACTTAGCCTCTTAGCCCGGCACCCATTCTGTTGTCTATATATGTGTTGTCCCTGCCGTCTGCCGGCCTAGCGGCCGGCAGTCGGGTAGGGGGTGTTCTCTAGTTCTCCTGCTGTCGGTCGGTGGTGGTTATATGCCTTTGCCGGCCGGTCTCCTTGCTCACCTGCCGGCCGCTGTGAGTGGCGGCCGGCAGCCGGGCGCTACCTGGTGTGGATGCCAGCCGGCAGGGTTTGCTCACCGCTGCCGGCCGGCCTGCTACATCGCTCGGTCTGCTGGCCACTAAGAGTGATGGCTAGCAGCTGGGTGCCACCCGGGTAGCTACGGACCGGCAACCACTGCCGGCCGGTTCAGGCATAGGAGCTGGAGTTCTCCCCCATCTGGGTGATCTTAAGTTGCATACTTGAGACCTTCCTTTGGGAAAAAAGGGGGGGGGGGTACTGACCGGCAAGAGCCGGCCGGCACATCACCCTCATGTACTGTATCAGTTCTTCCCTGTATAGTGTATTTTGCCAGGGGAGACCATGATATAGTAGGTTACAACACTGTCTTTTCTAACTTACTTGTGTTGCCTTGTGCAGTCACTTGGGGTTGCCTTACAGGGATGAAAAGAGAATTCTTTTCATCTTTAGCCAGAATGTTAAAATCTTACCTTAGGTGTGAGCTACACCTAATTTCCCTCGGGAAATATGATCTCTGGTTATTCTAGCAAAGACTAACCATTTGATTTTAATGGCTGGTGGGCTTCCACAGGTGATTGTGTGGGATTCACAAGTATGTGTCTTTCCTTTATTCTTTGTACATGCTCATATATACATGTGAATTGAAATTCACTTGATATTCATGGAAATTTTCTTCTTTTACAGGAGGAGCATCCGAAGTGTGATAGCGTCTTCTGCAATGTCCGCAGCAAGAACTTTTGCGGACATGTCTCGTGTAGGAGGCACGCGGCTTGCGCAGCCTCCAAGGATGATCTCCGCTACTGGGATCCGCAGGTATGTTCAGTATGTACTAACCTGATATCTGAGGCTTTTGAATCCCCTAGGTCGGCGGAGTCAAGGGACGCAGCGAGGGAGAAGCTCCGTATATGGGTAAGGGGTTTCCAGAAGAACACCACTGGACCTTATCTTCCTAATGAGAAGATGAGGGCGTACCTTTTTCCCAAGGCTTCTACTGACGCTGTTGTTCCCCAGCCTCGGCCGGAGATCCCTCTCGTCCAGATCCCAGTGGAGGAGGATGTTGCAGATGCCATGCAGGACATCCAGCTGGATGACAAGATGTCGGACTTGTCCGACCGTGCGGAACAGGACCTCCTCGCAGGGGGCGAGGAGGAGGATCAAGATCCGATTACCGTGGAGGAAGAGGATTCCGTACCATCAGACGTTCCGGTTCAGGCCCCTGAACCTATTCCCTCTACTTCGTCCGCTCTTCCAACAGAGCTGGGACAGGCTCTCTCTTCCATCGTTGTTATGATACAACAGATGCAGAAGGAGAATAGTCAGAAGGCCGCTGCAATGGAGCTCCAGATGCAGAAGATTACAGCGTCACGTGGGCCTCCAAAGAAGCTCAACGTGAAGGACCTTCCTGTGTGCTCGGATGCCAACCCGTGGAGATATGCCGAGCACATGCCGATGACGGTCGGGAAGATCGTCATGTCGGAGAAGCTGGGTTCAGTTCCCCTTGAGGAGGTGGAATTCTGGCCCAGCAGAGGGGCCTACCCGGACTGTTATGTCCGTCTGAAGAAGGAGCCGGCCTCGAAGGAGGAGACGGAACCGAAGGAGGTGATCATCTTGGATCACGCCAAGGCTCAAGCTGCACTAACGTCTGCGTTGAAGGAGAGGGGCTTCTCAAACTCAAAAGTTGCTGCTTTGAGTAAGAAGCACCCTTCCTTCGTATCTTCTCCGGCTAGGGCCCTCCCCTTTCTGCAGAAAGGATTCGCGGCCGTTTTGAAGGCGGTAGAAGCGGGCAAACCATGCCCATCCCTGGAGGAATGCAAGCCCTTGTCTTTGGCCTTACCGTTGGACAACAAGGACTGGAAGGAGGTACATCTCACCTTCTCGGTTGGGAAGTTGGATGCCGATATTGCAGGTCAACAGTTCGGCGAAAACCTTCCCAAGTTGTCTGAATTCCTCCTACGGAGGGAACTTGAGACAAAGGAGCGTCTGGCAGCCTCAATGTCTCTCCAGACAAACATGGAGACAATGGCTAGCGACCCTAAGATGCCTGAGATGTTCATGGTAATGGCCAAGATCCATCTGACCACGGTGACAAAGGACCTCTATAGCTTTGTCAAAGCGAGGAGGGCCTGCAGGGAGTTTGTGTTCGCCTCGGCCACAGTGAGGCATGAACCCAAGAAACTCATCTCATCCAGCATTTGGGGTAAAAATCTTTCCCAATGAGGTGGTTAAGGAGGTGGTGGACAAGGCAGCCACTGAGAATCGAAATCTTCTCCTTAAGTGGGGCCTGTCCCTTAAGAGGAAGTCTTCCCCTGATGAAGGCCCCCAGCCGAAGGGAAAGGCGAAGAAATCGAGGTTTTCTTCCCGCCCAGCCAAACCTTTCAGACCGCAACGTCAGCAGCAGCAGCAGCCAGCTTTGCCTCCGGTGCCACAGTTGATAGCCCAGACCCCGACCACCTTCCAATGGGTACCCCAGGCCGTGTCATCAGCATCCCCGGCATTCAATCCAGTGTTCGAAGGGCAATCGACCACGTTTCGAGCAAAGCCCAGAGGTGCAGCCAGAGGCTCGGCGAGACGCCCCTCTAGGGGAAGAGGATTCAGAGGTGGTCGCGGCCAGGGAGGCAAGACTGCAGGGCAGCAGTCAAAGTGAAGTGTCGCCGGTAGGAGGGAGACTACAGTATTTTCGGGATCGTTGGACCTTCGATCCCTGGGCCCACAGCCTGCTCAAAAATGGACTGGGTTGGAGTTGGTACAGTACTCCACCCCTGTGCCCTCAATTTTTCCAACACTCCACCCCCGTTTTGGAGGAGTACATTCAAGAACTGTTGGAGAAAAAGGTGATCCAGAGGGTAAAGTCCATCAGGTTCCAAGGGAGGCTGTTTTGTGTTCCCAAGAAAGACTCGGGGAAACTCAGAGTCATTCTGGAATTGTCACCACTCAACAAGTTCATAGTGAACCACAAGTTCAAGATGTTAACATTACAACACATAAGGGCCTTACTGCCCAAGAGGGCATATACCGTCTCCATCGACTTGTCAGACGCCTATTGGCACGTTCCAATAAGTCGCCGTCTCTCCCGCTACCTAGGATTCAAGCTACAACAAAAACTTTACGCTTTCAGAGCGATGCCTTTCGGGCTAAACATAGCCCCAAGGATCTTTACGAAGCTTGCGAGCGCAGCGCTCAAACAGTTACGCCTAAAAGGGTTCCAGGTAGTAGCCTACCTGGACGATTGGTTGGTGTGGGCAGCATCCAGAGCGGAATGCTTACAAGCTTCCCTACAGGTGATTCAGTTCCTGGAATATCTAGGTTTCATGATCAACAGAAAGAAGTCTCGTCTTTCTCCAGCTCAGAGGTTCCAGTGGTTGGGAATTCACTGGGACCTAGTGTCACACCGTTTTTCCATTCCAATGTCGAAAAGGAAGGAGATAGCGGGGTCTGTCAAGAGACTTCTAGTTTCCGAGAGGATATTATTATTATTATTATTATTACTTACTAAGCTACAACCCTAGTTGGAAAAGCAGTATGCTATAAGCCCAGGGGCTCCAACAGGGAAAATAGCTCAGTGCGGAAAGGAAAAAAGGAAAATAAAATATTCTAAGAAGAGTAACAACAATAAATATCTCCTATATAAACTATAAAAACTTTAACAAAACAAGATGAAGAGAAATAAGATAGGAGAGAGTGCTCGAGTGTACCCTCAAGCAAGAGAACTCTAACCCAAGACAGTGAAAGGCCATGGTACAGAGGCTATGGCACTACCCAAGACAAGAGAACAGTGGTTTGATTTTGGAGTGTCCTTCTCCTAGAAGAGCTGCTTACCATAGCTAAAGAGTCTCTTCTACCCTTACCAAGAGGAAAGTGGCACTGAACAATTACAGTGCAGTAACCCCTTGGGTGATGAAGAATTGTTTGGTAATCTGTGTTGTCAGGTGTATGAGGATAGAGGAGAATATGTAAAGAATATGCCAGACTATTCAGTGTGTATGTAGGCAAAGGGAAAATGAACCGTAACCAGAGAGGAAGATCCAATGTAGTACTGTCTGGCCAGTCAAAAGACCCCATAACTCTCTAGCGGTAGTATCTCAACGGGTGGCTGGTGCCCTGGCCAACCTACTACGCGAACAAGAGAGGGTTCTGGGCTCTCTTCAGTTTGCGTCAGTAACAGACCCAGTGCTAAGAGCACAGCTAAAGGATGCAGCGGGAGTTTGGAGAACCTTTGCATCAAAAGCGCGAAGGGACTTGAAGAGACCGGTCCCACTTCGGCTACGTTCTCTTCTCAGACCGTGGTCTCAAGCCAGTCGTCTAAAGAGGTCAGTACCTCTTCAGCCACCTCCCCCGTCAGTGACAATTCACACAGACGCCTCAAAGGTAGGGTGGGGAGGTCACTCCCATCGGAAAAAGGTACAAGGGACCTGGTCCAAGCTATTCGGGACCTTTCACATAAACTTTCTAGAAGCTATGGCAGTGCTTCTTACCCTGAAGAAAGTATCCCCACGTCACTCGATCCATGTAAGGTTGGTACTGGACAGCGAGGTGGTAGTGAAATGTCTGAATCGGCGGGGATCGAGATCTCCACCTCTCAACCAGGTAATGTTAGCCATATTCCGACTGGCGGAGAAGAAGAAGTGGCACCTGTCAGCAGTTCACCTTCAATGAGTCCGGAATGTGACCGCGGACGCTCTATCCAGGGTTACACCGATAGTCGGAATGGTCCCTAGACGCAGGATCATTCTCCTTCATCTTGAGTCAAGTCCTAGAACTGCAGATAGACCTCTTCGCGACGAAGGACAACAGGAAGTTGCCGAGATATGTCCCCCCGTACGAGGACCCCTTGGCGGAAGCAGTAGATGCGATGTCCCTCGATTGGAACAGATGGTCCAGGATCTACCTGTTTCCCCCTCACAATCTGATGTTGAGGGTCCTCAACAAACTGAGATCCTTCAAGGGAGTAGCAGCGATAGTGGCCCACAAGTGGCCGAACAGTGTATGGTTCCCTCTAGCTCTGGAACTACGACTAGAGTTTCTACCACTCCCGGACCCAGTTCTGTCCCAGCAAGTCCAGAAGTCGACTGTCTACGCTTCATTACAGAAAACCCAGACCCTGCAGCTCATGATTTTCTCTCCCTAGCGGTGAAGAAGCGGTTCGGAATTTCGAAAGATAGCATCGACTTCTTGGAAGAATATAAGTGCAAGTCTACTAGAAGGCAGTACGAATCAGCATGGAAAAAATGGGTAGCCTTTGTCAAAGACAAGAATCCGCATAAGATCTCTACGGATTTCTGCCTATCCTTCTTCATCCACCTCCACGGACAGGGGCTGGCGGCTAACACGATTTCTACATGTAAGTCGGCTCTGACAAGGCCCATTCTGTATGCCTTCCAGGTAGACCTCGCTAACGAGATTTTTAACAAGATCCCGAAGGCCTGTGCCAGGCTTAGACCTTCAGCTCCTCCAAAGCCTATTTCATGGTCTTTAGACAAAGTCCTTCATTTTGCCTCATTACTGGATAATGAGGAGTGTGCACTGAAGGATCTGACTCAAAAAGTGATCTTCCTTTTTGTCCTAGCATCTGGGGCCAGAGTTAGTGAGATTGTAGCCTTCTCGAGAGAGGAGGGCCGGGTTCAGTTCCTGGATGGGGGAGAACTGAACCTGTTTCCGGACCCTACGTTTCTCGCTAAGAACGAGTTGCCCACCAACAGGTGGGGTCCCTGGAGAATCTGCCCTCTGAAAGAAGATGCATCTCTATGTCCTGTAGAATGCCTAAAGGTCTATCTTCGTAGAACTTCAGACTTCCATGGGGGTCAACTATTCAGAGGAGAAACATCGGGCTCGAATTAATCTTTAAATCAACTCAGGGCGAAAATTACATACTTTATTCGCAGAGCGGATCCTGACAGTTCACCCGCAGGTCATGATCCGAGGAAAGTTGCTTCATCCTTAAACTTCTTTAACTTTATGGATTTTGAACACCTTCGTTCATACACTGGCTGGAAGTCTTCCAGGGTATTCTTTCGCCACTATGCTAAGCAAGTGAAGCAGCTAAAGAGGTCTGTGGTAGCAGTTGGTTGCGTCGTTAACCCTGTTGTTTAACTCTGCGAGGAACAGTGGATTTAATTGGGACTTTGATTCACGGGTGAGTGTATAGTTATATGCGTTGCTATAACTAGAAGTGTAGGCTCTGGGAGCCCACAATAACTGTTCCGGCGTTATGGTGATTGTAGCACAAGTACAGACAGGTGTGCCGAGCGTTTCTGACGCTAATGTCAGTGGCTAGTAACATGGACTTTTAACTTTGATACCTTGGTATGTGAAAAGTAACCTGATTGTTTTTCTTTCAGATAACCATATATCCATGTACTACAGTACTTGTGCAAATTGTTGGTCATCCACCTATCATATGTATATAATTGTGGTAACCATGTCTATTTATTGTTAATCAATAAACTTGTTCTCGGGAACCTTGCGTCTCCTTCACCTATATTGATTTCCTTTCAATTATTGAGCATTCAGCCTATGTATATTAATCGGGGATATCTATAATAGCCTGTTCCTTAATGCAAGCCTTGTTGCACTGGTTTATACTTTCCTTAGCATAAAGGGCTCCATCCTTCTCAGAGGACGGTAGCGGCAGCAAGTTTAATCCTACGCAGATATAACCTTTTGTCCAATTCTACTTCGACCAGAGGGCTGGTCGGTTTTTCCCTTGGATGCTGTAGTTCCATAAGGACTATGCTTTACTTCATATAGAGTGAGACCACTATATTGTATCGGCTTGCGAGTGAGTCATACATAGGTATATGTACTCTTCGTTCGTTTCTAGAGTCTAGTAGGACTCCTCCCTGTAGGGGGCAGGAAGCGCTTTCATGGTTTATGATTAGTGAAAAGATGTATAACGGTAACATCTTAGGTCTTTCAGTCGAGTTGACTAAGAAACATTTCTGAGGAGTACGGCACGTATTGAGAACCCACAGATACAGTAATGCTCTGGTATACTTCCATCAGGACGACATGGCTTGAGCCCCAAAAACGGATTTTGAGCGAAGCGAAAAATCTATTTTTGGGTAAGATGGCCATGTCCTCCTGATGGACCCGCCCTGTCCCTTTTCAAAAAAAAAAAAAAAAAAAAGAAAAAGAAAAGGGCTGTAGGACCCTTCCCTACATACAGTATCTGTAGCACCTCGTGTATCGCTACAAGGAATACAGATGGCGCCGCGAGCGGCGCAGGGCACGCTTACGAAACGGGGAGGAGAGATGCCTTACGAACGGCTCCCCCTTTTCTTATCGTTTTCGTTTTCTTGCCATTTGACCCCTACGAAGTGTTAACTCTATTCGGGGTATAGATTGCTATGTGGCGTGTCAAGAATACGTCCGCTGATATTTACGATATCCCTAAGGTCTTGTTTAGGGATACTCGCTCCAGGAGTTAGAATTCTGGGTACCTTAAGGTAAATTCTCTGGGAATATCGCCGTAGTTGTAATATACCCTAGGAAGCTACCTTTAAGGAACTTCCATCAGGACGACATGGCCATCTTACCCAAAAATAGATTTTTCGCTTCGCTCAAAATCCGTTTATTATTATTTACTAAGCTACAAGCCTAGTTGGAAAAGCAGGATCCTATAAGCTCAAGGGCTCCAACAGGTAATATAGCCCAGTGAGGAAAAGAAATAAGGAAATTAATATACTAGAGAAGTAATTAATAATAAGCTACTAATAACACTTAAGGAGCAATTGTGAATGGACAAACTAATGCCAGGCTGACACTTGCACGACTTTTTGCCACGAATTTGTCGTGACATTTTGTGGCACGAACTGGAAAATCAAAAAAAAAAAAAAAAAAAATTACCTCTGAATCACAGCTCACCTGTCCACATTGACACGAACTGACACGACAAGTTCACGACGAGTGCATGCATAGTTTTAGCATAGTTTGCGCTTTTCCTGCATCGTCCTGACGAGTTCACGAACAGTTCGCGCATAGTTCACGCCGCGTTCACGAAATGTTGTCGTGACCAAAATTTTGAACATTTCAAAATTCTCGTCACGACATGCCACGACAGGTTCACGCCAGTTCACGCCAGTTCATGACTCGAGTCGAGACAATGCGTGCCACAAATTCGTGCAAGTGTCAGGGTACCTTAAGAACCCTCGAAAGGAAATTGACAAAACCACAATGGAACAATATTTTAACAGAATTGAAATAGGTGAGGGCTATGCATTAATTGGGTTAGCCACCTTTGTCTTGGAATTGTCGTTCGCCTTGGCCGAGTGTCTTTACCCAAATGAGTTCTTTCAAGTTGTTTGACCTCAGAATTATTTTTTCATCACCAGGGCGGAAATGTTCAACCACTAGTTAATGGTTCCGGTGCATTCAGGCTCTGATCATTGAAATTACCCTTTGCGATGATAAACCAACAAGGAGACTTGCAATAGTTGCCAATGAATGTCTTCTATACAATAGAGATATTGCTACGCTAAGTAACACTCTTTGAGGTGGGCAAGTCTTCCCAAAGACTAAGAGTACGCCATAGGATTTGGCCCGAATTGATAAATCCAATTCTAGGTAAGAAAAGATGTGAACAATGTTAATTACTGTTCACTTTTGATAGAAATATTTTCCTGCTGGTTTTAAGCATGAAAATTGACATTTGATCAGTTTTAACGAACTTTAACAATTTGTTAATTATGTTCTATTGAATATTAAAATTTTTCAATGTTTATTTACCATTAGTATCCAACAAAGATCGGTCTTGATGATTTGACATCACTATGTGGTATTAATTTTTCTTACTTGGTATAACTCTAGATTTAATTGTATGATGTATGAAAATAAAACTTGATGATTTTAAGCATCTTTTAGGTTATGCTAGGAGGCTGTGAGGATGCAGAGCACAAGAATTCTGATATATGTTAATGGCACTTCTACTGTTTTAGCACCTGTAGTTTGGTCTAAACTTCATCTCGCAACATTTAACATCGAAAACCTAATACCAGTTATTCTTCCATAGACGACCGCCAGATTATTCATGAAACTTTCGGCAGGTATTAGTTCTATTTACTTAGTTTTAGAAAATATATCTATGAATAAAAAGAATATTCAAGCTTTATTATTAAATGAATACGAAATTGATATTGATGAAAAACGAAATGTAATGATAAATTTTTTCTACAGGCGAGAATTCAACATCGATAATAGTGTCTGCAAACGGCACGCGAGAGAAATTAGACTAGTCAGCGTTAATCCGGGTTGAGTTCCCAAAGCATTGGTGATAGTTTTCTCATTTCAAAAAGGACATAAGTTTCAAAGTTAATCTAGAGAAGTCTCCGATTGTTACACGGATGGGTAAGTTGCGCGAAATTGGCATACCATTTAAGAGAGGCATTTCATGTCTTTAATGTTGTGTATGCTTATATGTGAGGAGGAGGGTGTTCTAATAGACTTGAGCTAATGCTGTGGAAGAGTCATTTGAGGTATAAGGTAAATAGAAGCAGAGCTTTATAGCAAAACTGTTCAAACTCCAGTGTTATGGAAGGGACATTCCCTGTCTTGTAGTTCAATGTTCTGAAAATGTCATTGACAAAAGAGCACCATTGCAATTGAGGTATGGCTCAGTTGGTTAGTACTATTGGTAAGAAAGTGTGCTTTATCTGGGAGATTGTACCTTTTTTTCATTTCTATGAACCTCCACAGATGTTCACACATTGCTGCTTAAACCTTGATATATATATTTGTTTAATCCCTCCAAAAATCAAAAATTTCCTTTGACACAATTAGGCTAATACAGTGTTGAACGGCCATAATTATGACTTCGGTATGCTCTACCTGCTTTTGTCTCTTCGTTGAGGTCCTTGAGGTTCACTGTTCGGTGTTACTTAGGTTATTAGTATTTACAATGGATGTCTACTGGATTTAACAATTACCGAGTAGGCTGTGCAGGGAATTTTTTTTATTTACGGCCACTATTGTGACGTGAGTCTTTGTTCCAATTATGGGAAAAAACTTATATTGGTTTGTGATCAGATTAAAATTTCAATTAGTTCAGGGTAAAATCTACAGAAGATTGGTAAAATAACTTTGGAGAAGGAAGTCTCATTAATGAATAGTCTCCGACTCCAGCTCTAAACAATGTAGCTCAAATTCATAAATCCCAAGGTGTACTCGTTTTAGTCTCTTCCTTTGGGCCCCCTTGTCCTCTTCCTCTCTTCTGTCTTTCTATCTAACTTTTATTTTTGGGCTCAAGCCATGTCATCCTGATGGAAGTTCTTTCTGGCAACTTTCTACAGTATAATATTTCTACGATTGATATTACAAGAGAATTACCAATTACCGTCGGGTATCACGGGGCTCCAACCCCCGGAAACAACTATCCGAAGATAGTGTATACTCGGACATATCCTAAGATAACCATAGATATCTGCAACCCAAACAGACCTTACCCTGTCTAATCCACTAAGGGGAAGAATAAGTAAGAAGCCGCTACGCCTCCTATCACCTTCGAGTGCCCCTATACGTTCCTGCTTCTCATGCCTTCGAACGCAGCTGATGCCTACAGTTTGGTTGATTTTTGGGGGCACTTATTTCGCAAACTTTGATGATTAGATTTGTGAATTGGCTTCCTCTTTTTTCAAAAGTTGAGTATATATCTCTCTCTGGCTTTGTTTATGGTAACTTTGATTTTAGCTCCCTTCGGGGACTTGGAGATCCCTTCTTTGATTTAGCACTGCTGAATATCCTTCCTTGGTCAAATTACCCGGATATAAGATCCTAATCACGTATATCAAATTGCCCATTCTAAAATTTAGCGAACTTGTGAAAAATATATTATAGAGCTTGAAAAGTTGTCGAGGGATACCTTAACCTAAAGTCATATTTGTATTTAAATTAATTAAATTTTTTTTGGTATAATACGGTAATTCCATATTGGAATAAACGGATTTTGAGCGAAGCGAAAAATCTATTTTTGGGTGAGATAGCCATGGCGTCCTGATGGAAGGTTCCTGTTTGGTAGCTTCCTTGGGTATAAGACTACTAAGATATTCCCAGAGAATTTAACCACAGGTTATCACAGAATTCTAACTTCTGGAGCGAGTATCTCAAAGGTTTCCCTTTAAGACATCGTAATACAACAGGGGACACGCATGTCTGAACGTGCCACATAGCTATCTCCACCCCGAACAGAGTTAATGCTTCGGTGTGTAAGGGCTGAGAATAGCTGGGAGCCGTTCCACAGCTAATCTCACTCGTGGCTACTACTGATACTCGAGACGTAAACAAACGGACGCCATTGCTCTAATGACGTCACGCCCGTCTTTATCCTGACGCCAGTTGCTGCCCATCACCATGATACAATTGTGTAGGGTGGGAACAAAACTGGACGAAGTAGTAGGGAGGGTCCATCAGGACGCCATGGCTATCTCACCCAAAAATAGATTTTTCGCTTCGCTCAAAATCCGTTTTTTGGGCTCAAGCCATGGCGTCCTGATGGAAGAGTACCAGAGAATCAATGTATCGTGGTAGATTTTCCCCCAGTGTTAAGTGCCTAGGCATTGACAAAACAGCAAAGTAATCTTAGGTAAAGAACCATAGGAACGAAGTATCCTGCCCCCCATTGGTAGGAAGTCCCCATGGGCTATGCCGACGTCAAAGTGGTATTGAAGGGCTATTCATCCTGACAGAAGAACTTTTAAGAACTCAGAGATGAAGCAGAATGTTTGATATTTGTATAGGAACATTCTGAATTAGGCCAGTGGTGGTTGGGCACTGTGTATAGAGTTCATCTCTTGGTTATCAGAAGTAAGTATTCGTGTAGGAACCTTACTGAGACAGGGTGAATATAATTTAAGATTAGACATCTTAAATTCTTCATGACCATAAGAGAGGAGGAATAAATAAAACTATGACAGTATGTATTTCATAGTAGGTAGGAGCTGAAAGAGACGCATAAGTAATAAAATAGAAATTTTATTTCACAATGCAGAAATTAAATAATTTACAGCAAAAGTAAAGTTCATTTACAGTAATAATAATGTACATAGAAATAAAGGCTTGCTCTTGAATCTGAAAAGGAATTTCAGGATTAGTAGGTACTCGTTCTCGAGGAACGCAAGTCTTTAAACAACACGTCATGCTCAAGGCATGCGGCACTTGTGTGACACTATGACATTTCACCTGGGATAAGAACAGTTATAAAAGCACTAAGTGTTTTTAGACATCACTATGAATCGCTCGAGGGTCAACATAGGCACCCGAAGAGTTAGAGTCCCAAGTAACTCACTGTTCTACGCAGAGTTAGGTGCAGGTTTCATAACACTACCTGCGGCTACCACAAAATGTTTGACTTCGTGCACTTGTTTCGCGTAATGTTTAAAGAAAACTCGCGAGGACTTCCAGCCCGTAAAGTTTTTAAGGCTTTCAAAGTCCATGCTCTGAAAGAAGTTCAGAGACGATGCCACTTTTCTAGGATCATGACCAGCGGGTGTACTGTTCGGATCCGCTCTGCGAATGAAGTAGGTGATTTTCGCTCTTAGTTGTTTCAGTGACAGGTCGCTGCCCGATGTTTCTCCTTTGAAGAGTTGGCCTCCACCAAAGTTCGAAGTTCTGCGAAGATAGACCTTGAGACTCTCTACTGGACATAGAGAGACATCCTCCTTCAGGGGGCATATTCTCCAAGGGCCCCATCTTTTGGTGGGTAATTCGTTTTTAGCGAGAAACGTCGGATCAGGGGAGAGGGTCACTTCTCCTGAATCAGCAAACAGGATGTGTCCCTCTTCTCTTGATAATGCCACTATTTCGCTGACTCGAGCTCCCGAGGCGAGAGCAAATAAAAATATAACTTTCTGAGTCAGATCCTTGAGGGGGCATGAATCGTTGTCCAAGTTGGAGGCGAAATGGAGTACCTTGTCTAGTGACCAGGAGATCGGTTTCGGAGGGGGTGCTGGGCGTAGGCGAGCACATGCTTTTGGTAATTTGTTAAAGATGTCGTTGGACAGATCAATTTGGAAAGCATATAGAATTGGTCTAGTCAAGGCCGATTTGCAGGTTGAAATCGTATTGGCTGCTAATCCTTGTCCATGAAGGTGAATGAAGAAGGACATACAGAAATCAATGGTGATTTCTTTAGGATTTTTTGCCTTGACAAAGGAGACCCATTTCCTCCAGGATGATTCGTATTGCCGTCTCGTGGATTCGGTCTTGTATTCCTCTAGGAAGTCTAGACTTTTCTTCGAGATCCCAAACCTCTTCTTTGCGGCAAGGGAGAGAAAATCATGAGATGAAGGTCCTTGATTTTCGATGATGAAGCGAAGACAGTCGACTTCTGTACTTGTTGAGAGAGAACTGGGCACGGGAGAGGGATCAGCTTGGGCTGCAGCTCCAGGACCAGGGGGTACCAGTTGCTCCGGGGCCACTTGGGAGCCACTAGGGCCGCTGTCCCTTTGAAGGTTCTCAGTTTGGAGAGGACTTTCAACAGAAGGTTGGTGGGAGGGAACAGGTATATCTTGGACCATCTGTTCCAGTCCAGTGACATGGCGTCCACCGCTTCTGCTTTGGGGTCCTCGTACGGGGCTACGTACAGAGGAAGTTGATTGTTGTCGCTCGTTGCAAAGAGATCTATCTGAAGTTCTGGGACTTGATGAGAGATGAAGGAGAATGATCTTGCGTCTAGAGACCATTCCGACTCTATCGGGTTTGTCCGAGATAGAGCATCCGCTGTCACATTGTGGAATCCTTGTAGGTGAACTGCAGACAGGTGCCACTTCTTCTTCTCCGCCAGACGGAAGATTGGGAGAAGCACCTGATTTATCTGGGGCGATCTTGAGCCTTGGCGATTGAGACAACGAACTACCACCGAGTTGTCTAGGGTTAGACGGATGTGGATCGAGGGCGGCGGGGATAACTTCTTCAGAGTTAGAAGGACCGCCATGGCCTCCAAGATGTTTATGTGGAACGTCTTGAATAGTGGAGACCAGGTCCCTTGAGCCTGTTTCAGGTGGGAGTGACCTCCCCAGCCTTCCAGTGAGGCATCCGTGTGGATGTTGAGTGATGGAGGAGGGTGTTGGAGAGGAATGGACCTTTTCAGGGCCTTTGCTTCCGACCACGGCTTTAGGAGGCGTCGAAGTCTGTTTGGAAGCCGTCTCTTGAGGTCTCTTCGAGCGATGGATGCCGAGCGTCTCCAGACTCCCGCGGCATCCTTTAGCTGTGCGCGAAGCACTGGGTTTGTCACTGAGGCGAATTGTAGAGAGCCTAGAACTCGTTCCTGCTGTCGTCTTGAAATGCGTTTGGATTTCAGTAGTCGCTTGACAGACCCTGCTATTTCCTTCCTTTTCTTCTGGGGGATGGAAAGGCGGTGTGACTGAAGATTCCAGTGGATTCCCAACCACTGAAACTTCTGAGCTGGAGAGAGGCGAGATTTCTTCTCGTTGATCTTGAATCCCAGGTGTTCTAGGTACTGGGTAACTTCGTTGCAAGACTTTGCACACTCTTCGGGCGATGGAGCCCAGACTAGCCAGTCGTCGAGGTAGGCCATCACCTGGACGTTTCTTAGGCGGAGCTGTTGTACTATGGCATCCGCCAGCTTTGTGAAGATCCGAGGGGCCACATTGAGGCCGAATGGCATGGCCCGGAAGGCGTAGCTTTTCCTTTGGAGTCGAAATCCTAGGTAGGAGGAAGCGTGATGGTTCATTGGAATGTGCCAATAGGCATCCGCCAGGTCTATAGAGACCGTGTAGGAACCTTGAGGCAGAAGGGTCCTTATTTGTTGAAGCGTCAGCATCTTGAATTTGTTGTTCTCTATGAACTTGTTGAGGGGGGATAAGTCCAGAATGACTCTGAGTTTGTCTGAGTCCTTCTTGGGAACGCAAAACAGTCTCCCTTGGAACCTGGTGGACTTTACCTTCCTTATCACCTTCTTGTTCAAGAGGTCTAGAACATATTCTTCCAGAATGGGGGTCGATTGTTGGAAGAACCGCTGGAAGATTGGGGGTGGTTGCGTCCAACTCCAGCCTAGACCGTTCTTGATGATGTTGTGTGCCCAGGGATCGAAGGTCCAACGATCCTGGAATTGGCGGAGTCTTCCTCCCACCGGAAGCACTTCATTGCTTCTGGTGTCCCGAGGACTTGTTGCCTCGGCCGCTAGCTCCCTTTCCTCCTCTACCTCTGGAGGGACGACGAGATGCGTCTCTGCTTGCACCCCTGGACGAGCCTCTACCTTTGGCATGAAAGGTAGTGGATGGTTGCTCAAAGGCAGGGGTGAAGACCGGTGACTGTGACAACACCGGTTGGGGGACCAATTGAAAGGTCTGTTGTGGTTGGGCAACCACTTGGGAGGTAGCGGGTCCCGGAAACTGACGTCGTTGCTGACGTTGCTGGGGTTTTGGCTTTTGCGGTTTCCTCTTAGGCTGAGGTCCATCGTCCTGAGAGGGTTTCCTTTTTCTGGACATGCCCCACTTGTGGAGAAGGTTCCTATTCTCCGTGGCGGCTCTGTCAGTTATTTCCTTGACAAGGTCAGAAGGAAACAGGTGCTTTCCCCAGATGTTGGAGGAAATCAGCCTCCGGGGTTCGTGTTTCACGGTGGCACCGGCAAACACGAATTCACGACAGGCTCTACGAGCCTTTATGAAATGGTACAAGTCCTTCATTACTGTAAGTAAGTGGGATTTGGCTAGTACCATGTAGTGATCTGGTACTCTTGTGTCACAGGCCATCACTTCCAGTTGGACTTGATGAGAAAGAGATGCCGCAAGCCTCTCCTTCGTGTCTTGTTCCCGGCGAAGGAGGTGATCATTGAGCTTAGGGAGGTCTTCATTAAACTGACGTCCGGCGACGTCAGGATCGAGCCTACCCACGACGAAAGTATGCTGAACATCTTTCCAGTGTCGAGCGTCAGGGGGGGTCACGATGGAGAAGGGTCTGCACTCCTCCAGTGCAGGACAGGGTTTTCCTTCTTCCGCCGCTTTAAGGCATGCAGCTAAGGCCTTTTCCAAGAAAGGAAGAACCGCAGTGTCAGGTGCGACGTATGTAGGATGCTTCTTGCTCAAGGCTGGAAGCTTAGAGCAGGTAAAGCCCCTACTCTTAAATGCGGAGGCTAGCATAGCCTGGGCCTTTGCGAGATCGAACACTATCTCTTCTTTAGGTTCGGTCTCTTCCTTCGAGGCAGGTTCGGAACGAAGCCGGACGTAACAGTCCGGGTAGGCCTCGAAGCTTGGGAAGAACTCCACATCTTCCAACGGGACCGTGCCGATCTTGTCACTAACAAAGATCCTGCCGGTCGCAATAACCATATGCTCTGCATACCTCCACGGGTTGGCATGAGAGCAAGCTGGGAGATCCTTGACCGAAATCTTCTTCGGTTCTCTGGATCCAATCATTGACCTGATGGACTCCTGGTTCTCCTTCAGTCTGTCGTCCATGACAGCTCTAATCAGCCGGATCAGTTCTTGGGTAGAAGAGGAAGGATCCGGGGTCGAGGAGGTAGACGGAATGGACATTTCCGTCGGTGTAGGAGTAGGCGGAGGGATGGACGAGGGAGCAGCTCCAAGCTCCGACTCGGTGTATTCCACCTTGTCTTCGTCCTCTTCGGCTCCTTGAGCCATAAGCGTCTTCTCCGTGTCTTCCGAGACGTCTGAGATCTGTTCATCATCCTCGGAATCTAAACGACACTCGTGCATGGACTGAGCCATGACCACATCAGGTTCCACCGTAATTTGGACAGTGGGGATTGCTTCTTTTGGAACCACTGAGTCAGGGGAGGCCTTAGGGAACAACAGGGACCTCAGTTCTTCGGTGGCCAGGTACGGTCCAGTAGCATTCTTCTGAAAGCCACGCACCCACTTGCGCAGCTCTTCACGAGAAATGTCTCTAACCTCCGCTGAGGGAGGGTTATGGAAGGCCTCAACTAGGTGGGCCTGGCAGACCGTACAATCCAGTGGATTCCAGAACTTTAAATCCCCTTTCTTGTCTGCACAAGGGGCGTGAGTCCTGCAAGCCGTATGCCCGTAAGACTGCGGGCGTTTCACAGCGCAGAAGGCGAAGTCACACTTCATCTGCTCCTCCTGTGGAAGAAAGAGAAAATGAGTATGGGGGAGTCATAAGAATGGCTCTTAAACTAAGTTAATATTAATCATTAATTTTAACTTAAAGAAGGTGTGATGCATAGAGAATGAAAACAGTAAAGGAGAACACGCTCCATGCATCTCGCCCGGCTGGTTACCATAAGCTTGGTCCTGGGATAATCCAAATGACCGAGATCATTGGATATAGTTTCCTAGGATTCCCATTATTTTGGAACTCCATGGAAAACCAAGGACAAGATTGGGATCGAATTCATTCGGTTCCCAGTTAAGAGCCAGAAGGCCTCATTAAAGGTAACTGCTTCTGGCAACCAGCCGTGCTAAGATGCACATAGCATGCTGGAATTAGAAGAATGCAAAGAGACAGCATGATCACTAATAGAGCAGTACTAGGTACTGATCTTAAAAGCAAAAGCAGCTTATCTATTTGCCATGTAGGGCTATCCTAGTCTTATGATAGCTACAGTGAGGGGGTGCAAGTATTCTTGACGCCTCCGAGGCATCCGGCAAGCCGCCGGCATGCCGGAGCTCGCTCCAGCATAGATTCTGGCATTAGAACAGACAATTTTCAAAAGTCAGTTAGATACCAGGATGGCGGCCGCCGGCACAACGGCGGCACGCCGGCAGGAAGCGGCGGCTCCGGCAGTCGGAGGATGCCAGGTTGGTGACTGGGATAAGGATGGTACAGGTAGTATCGGGTTGCCGGCAGTATATGCCGGCACTCCGGTGATCGACCGGCAGGCGGACGATTAGATAGGAGTAGGAGAGCCGCCGGTAGTAGCCGGCGGCAGCCGGCAGTCCCTCGGTACACGGGGGGCTGGCGGCAAGGGTAGGGAAGTCACCAAGAAGGAGGCAGGTATTGCCGACAGTAGAGGCGGCAAGAGACCGGCACCCGGATAGATAGAGAGACAGGGGGAGGGGGGAAGGGATGCAGGAAGTACCGTCAGGGTTCCAGACATCCCTCCCCCTCCCTGAGAGGGTGTACCCATGATAGAGGCAGGCTCTAACATCCATAAGCAGGGGTCACTAGGGACCGGGAGCTAGGTAGCCCAAGGGAGGGCTAGGGAACACCCAAGAGGGGAGGGGGGGAGACTCCCATATGCAGAACTATACTAGTAACTAACCTTATAGGACACTATGAAGGTATATGTACCAGAGCGGACTGCACAGGGAAGCTCGGGTAGCCCTACTCATCCACCCTAAGGAGGAGTTGTAGGACAGGGGACAGATGAGTATAAACTAACCTAAGCATAGGCTAGGCTATACAAGAGATAGGTGGGGAGGGAGAAGAGAGAGGTCTTCCCAGGAAGGGTTTCTGTACCAGAGCGGCCACTAAGGGAAGGGAGGACACTCCCTAACCTAAGATCAGGCTGATCGGCTAAAACGGTGCAAGAGTACAGTTTCAGCATGGAACAGAGAAACCTTCCTAACCCGACCTAGAACAGGGCTAAAAGTCCTGAACTAGGCAAGGAAGAAGACATATCGCTATCGCAGGAAAGTCATAGACTATCCTAGCCATAGAGGTAGGCTAGCCTAACCTCACTCTCAGACGCAACCTAAAGGGGGTTCATTCCTTTAGGGAGGACCGAGAGGCGATATATACTCTATTAAACAATTAATCCCTTTACTCAGAAAAGGGATCAAGGCTAAATAGAGGGAATGCCAAGGCAGGGGATGAAGGAAGCATATAGGGGTCCTAGGGTTAGGTTAGGCTAGAAAGAATCACTGACTAGCCTATCCCCTATATGGTCCCTGAAGGCGAAAACATTTGCATCACTGTCAAAAGTATTGTAAAATAATAATGCCACTATCTTCATAACTTAGTCTAGGATCACTAATAAATCATGCATGAACACTTGTATGTAGGCTCCTGGCCTGGGGGCTATAGTAGCCGACTGGTATGAGGTCAATCGATGACCGATAAAAAGCGTCTAAACACGATATAAAAGTTCCTAGCTATGAAGACTAAATAAACTAATGTATTCGATTAGTATATAATGCCGGAAGCGTTGTTGTGGCTAACTAAATAAGACATGCAAAACAACAACGACGCCATAAAATGGCGGGTCCGGTAGAGGCACAGCTCTGCCACAAAACATCAATTATTTCGCAAAATAATATTTACTTTACGGCCAGAGCTTAATTAAACAATACTGGAACCTTGTACTCAACTTTCCAGAAGAAGGCGAGGCTGAAGGTAACGACATAGCGAAGATGCAAAGCGATAAAGATAACACAAGGGAAAATCCGTCTAAGTAGGGCAGCTACTAAACAAAGGATAAAGACGGGCGTGACGTCATTAGAGCAATGGCGTCCGTTTGTTTACGTCTCGAGTATCAGTAGTAGCCACGAGTGAGATTAGCTGTGGAACGGCTCCCAGCTATTCTCAGCCCTTACACACCGAAGCATTAACTCTGTTCGGGGTGGAGATAGCTATGTGGCACGTTCAGACATGCGTGTCCCCTGTTGTATTACGATGTCTTAAAGGGAAACCTTTGAGATACTCGCTCCAGAAGTTAGAATTCTGTGATAACCTGTGGTTAAATTCTCTGGGAATATCTTAGTAGTCTTATACCCAAGGAAGCTACCAAACAGGAACCTTCCATCAGGACGCCATGGATTGAGCCCAAAAATATTGCTTGAGCAGCTATGAGAAATTTTAGGCTTGTGGTCATATGTTTGGCCTTACATTCGGCCATAAAACGTATAATTAAAAATTGCTTTACAAATGTATTTCCTGGCTAAGTGCCATGTGATTTGAAAAATAGACCAGTTTGGTTTTGTTCTACAATCATATGGGGTTTTGGGGAAATTTCATCAATAAGGACAACCCATATTATTAGATACATGAATATTTTTTATTTAAAACTATTTTGGAGCAGAACTGAACCTATTGAACATAGCTGTGTGAACTACCTTTGCAATTGACTAGCACAAAGAATAAATGCTTCAGTGTGGTTTTCAGTTTAATGTGTAATATTGGCCTTAATAGTGTTATGTTTGTACTGTCTCAATGGATAGTTATCTAGTTGAGTCGTGAGATGTTATAGCAATTGTTAATGCCCTGTTTTCATTAAAAGGGGTTAACTACTGCTTTGTGATTGTTCATTTGCTACTTAACTCTTGGTGAAGGTAGAAGGACACTCGAGCTATGGTAAGCAGTCTCAATCTTGGGTAGTGCCATTGTCTACGAGTAGAGCTCTCTTGCTTGAGGGTACACTCAGGCACACTATTGTTTCCTTATTTCCTTAACTCGCTGGGCTATTTACCTGTTTGGAGTTCTTGGATTTTATAACATCCTTCTTTTTCTACTAAGATTGTACCCAAGCTAATACTGTAATAATGATGCCAATTGTTTACATGTGTGTTCAATGGCAATTGTTGAATTAAGTAATTAGGTAGTATTTTTTTATGTAAAATGAAAACTTAGAATGTACTAGAATACTACGTTTCATATTTGATGCCATTCGAGATTGTTTTATTCACCAATGTTCAGCAATGTACTGTACATCAATTCCTCGTAACTTTCAATTATTTTGAGTTTGCATTTTTAGCCTGTCATTTGACTTTTGATTCATGTTTAATCAATCATATATAAGTTTGTCTGTCAACAGAGCAATCTCATGTTAATTTATGTTTGCTTTTGGTGTTGTGCGGTGTGTGTTGGGTACGTCTACGAAAGTGATCGCCGGCTTAGCCAGGCCACCACGATCTTTTCTTGATCACGGCCGTTCACGCCTAGGCCACCATGGTTGCCTTCGTGGAGCCCTACCCTTCTCTTGAGGTCGTTCACCTCTCACTCCGTACTACGCCTACGATAGCTTCTCAGGACCGAGTTGCTATTTCGTTTTAGTTGTCTCAATTATTGTTATGAATATAATTGTGTTTTTAACTTTTTAGCTCGGGGCTCACGTCCCTTCGGGGGTCGGTGATCCTTGGAACATTCAAAGTCAGTTGCATAATTATATTATAATTTTTGTTTTTGTTAAGTTTTCATCCCCCCTCACCCGGGCATGCTGGGGGGGAGGAGGGCGCATACCTACTTTCGTTCTTATGTTTTACTTTCCCTAGGGGTTTCTCTTCGGAGTTTCACCCGGGGGAATTTCTGTTAAATAATTATTCTTTTTTATTTCCCAGTTTACGATGCTGTTTCTTCGTGCCTATTGTGTGCCTTCAAAGCAGAGCTGTCCTGTTTTTGCCTGGGGAGTCGGCTGTCGCCCGTCTCTTTAGGCCATCGTCAGGGGCGTTCCCTTCTCCTAGAAGTTCCCCCTTGACTACTGCCAGCTCTTCTGTGCATCCTAGAACGATAGGAGGTTCGCCTCCAGGGTGATTAGTTAACTTCCCTTTTTACTTTTCCCTGGTCCTTTGGCGGTTATGCTCTTGGGGCTGAGCGACCGCCCTTGCGACTTGCTCAAGGGGCTGAGCGGTTGCAAGGCTGGACCATGGTACTAGCGATTATGCTCTCGGGGCTGAGCGGTCGTTTCTGTAGCTACGCGCAAGGGGCTGAGCAGCTACAAGGTCAGTCTGGACCTCTCTCGTTCGCGAGGGAGGCCGCACTAAGGGCTCCTCTTCGGAGGATTGCAACTTTGTCTCTTCTACGAAGGGTCTCCTCCCATTCGCGTGAGAAGACACTCACAGAGACTCCTCTTCGGAGGATTGTTCCTGTTTACGTCAGCTGATCTCACGGCCCTTTGGGGCCCATTACCAGTCTCTTCTACGTAGTGCTCTCCTCTCTCGTTCACGGGAGAGGCCACTGATAGAGACTCCTCTTCGGAGGATTGTTCCTGTTGACAACAGCTTGCTGTTCAGTCACTAGCACTTAGGTGTTTAGTGACAGGGGAACTTCGGTTTCCCTTTTTTCCCTGACCCTTCGGGGTCTCGGAGCCTTAGTTACGCAGTTCCTTTGGGCTCTCATAACTTTAGTCACTTCTACACTTCGGTGATTAGTGACGGGGAAACTTCGGTTTCTCGTTGCGCTGACCCTTCGGGGTCTTGCAACTAATCCCCTCGGGGCCTCGCCACTCAGGCTACGTTAGACCTTTGGTCTCTCGTGCCCTCAGTGGACCTGCTGCCAGCTGTATCTGTTCCTGACTGCTCGCGCCTTAGGCGCCCACGCTCCCCGTTATCCAACGGGCTCCTCCCTCCAGGGCAGGAGAGACTTTCTCACACCGTGAGTAAGTCCCTTAAGTGCCAGGTATCCCCTGCGCGCCAACGTTCCCTTGCGCGCTAGCGCTTGGCTGCTGTTCCTGAGACTGCCTTCCAGAGACACCCTGTTCCTGTAATTAATTTAGGCTGCTACCAACGTTCCCTGTGCATTTGCGCACATCGTTGGGGTTCCTGAGATAGCGTACAGGCGCTCACCAGCAGTTCAGCCTGCGGTGTCTCTAAGTCTCTTCTACGAAGGACACCTCTTCTGGTCCTCTTCAGGGGATGTCCTCCCTTTTAGGGACACATCCCAGTTCCTGATCTACGAGTTAGCCGATCCTTCAACCAAGCGCGCGTGCACGCTATCTGACAATCTTCTGTTACACGGGCCTACGATCTTCTCTCGCGCGTAGGCGCTGAAGATCGCCCGCGCGCGGGATGGTTTCCCGTGAGCGATCTTCGAGGCCCTGCCGCGAGCGGTTTTTCCGTGCGCGATCGTCGAAGATCGTTAGCTGACGATCTTCTGATACGCGTTAGGAATGCGTGCATCGACGATCATAACGCGCTTAAGCGCCGAAGATCGTCCCGCGCGCGATCTTCGAGGCCGTCCGCACGCGATCATCGACGGCCGTTAGCCGGCGATCTTCGGATCCGGCGCTAGGCGCTCAAGCACCGACAATCTTCATAGTGCGCGTAAGCGCCGAAGATCATTCTATGCGCGGAAGGATTTCCCGCGCTCGACCACTGAGGCTCACGCGATCATCACGGATCATCCACACTCGGTTCCTCGCTCGTCCACAGGTGGGATGATTGCCCGCGCACGATCATCATGGATTGTCTGCGCGCAATTGTCGTAGCTTTTCCAGCGCGCGATTGCTGACTATCTTCTCTCGCACAAGCGCCGACTATCTTCGCACGCGAGTGAGCGCCGAAGATTGTCCGTGCTTGCGCGAAGCGCCGGCGATCGTCCTACATGGTTGGAGATCGTACGCGCGCGGGTACCAATGGTTCCCGCTCACTGTCTCCGCCGATCTTCTCTCACGCTAGCGCCAACAATCTTCGTACATGCGTAAGTGCCGAAGATCGTCAGCGTTATTTCTTCCGCACGTGGGATGGTTTCCCACATGCAATCGCCGATGGCGCAAGCACCTGCGATCTTTTTTCGCCGAGATTGTCCGCGCATGGGATGGTTTCCCACGCTATCGCCCACAATCTTTCACGTGCAAGCACTGGCGATCTTTATGTGCACGGAAGCGCGGGGATCGTTCACGCGGGCGCCGATACGCCCACGCTCACGTGGGTACGTATGCATGCGGACGCAGTTTTACTGCTAACCATGTTTTATTCACGCGCTACCCAGATCTGTGCTTTTCGCGCAATCACCAGCATGATTGGCGCACTGTTCTCCGACACGATCGCGCCCTGATTACATTGGGGCCTATGGCAGTCAGGCCACCTTCGCGTTTCCCTCCCCCGCAGCGCAGAGCAGCGCCCTCTCCGGAGGGGTGAAGATTTCCGGACAGGTCAAAGGTCTCTTCTCCCTTCATTGCAGATTCTCTACGGGCGAACCCTCGTGTCAACTCCTCTAGGGGATCGAACGATCCTCTTCCCTCCAGAGGGACTCCCTGTCAGCGCGAGGGTCGGTCGGCATCCCTGGTGGGACGCCGTTGTCAGAGCCCGCATGCAGACGATGAGCCTGTGCCTTCTGACTGGGGTCACTAATCAGTAGTAACTTCCTCTCCCCCTGAAGAGGGTGAGAGGAATCTCTGGCATGGTATCTCCTCCAAGGACTATCCTGTCCCTTCGCGAGTCCTTACGCAGGCGATGAGCCCTCCTCAGACTTCTTCTCCCCCCCTCTGCGGATGAGCATTACCCATCCCTGGGAGGGTCGGAAGACCCGGTCCTCTCCCCCATCACTCCATAGGGAGAACCCCCCGCCTCTTCCTGAGAAATCTTCTTGTGCGGAGGGGGCGAAAGCCTTACATCCTTCATCGCTGGAGTCCTGTTTCCCTCCTTGGAGGGATCCTAAGGCCCAATCTTCCGCAAGGACCCGACAGGATCCAGATGAACCCTTAGGGCAGGTCTAAGAGTCCCCCCCCAAGGAAGAGCCTCCGGGGATGAGAGGCCTCGCTGCCAGTCCATCAGGAGGAGGAGCTCCAGGGGTCGGAACTTGCGTTCTGGCAGGTTCTGACCCTCAGGAAAAACTTCAAGGGGACTCCAGATTCAGAGATTCCCCTTCGGTAAGGGAAGGATACGGTCCGGGACCGAATCTACTGAACCAAGGACTCCCTTGGGCCACTGCAACTTGCCCTGGCCTCAGGGAATGAAGAGCGCCAGAGGCTAGGCAGAGGGCCAGCTCTCCGAGCTTTCTCCTTCAACAGTCCCGGTCGGTATCAAGCCTCTCCCTCCTCCCTGGGTAGGGATCGGTGAGGGGACGGGCCCTCCGGGCAGAAGTCCAGTCCATGTTGCAGATACGCTCCCTCCAAGAGGTGGCCAACGGGTTCCGAGGCCTCCTTAATCATCTCCTCCCCCTCCTAACTCTGTACAGGGTTGTCAAACAGTCTCTCTTCAGCATAGCCACAGCAGACGTGTCAGTCTTGCGGTGAGACCACAAGACTTCATGTGTACACTGGTCCGGTAGGACGCGTACTTCCGATCCCGGTTCACCCGTCTTCAAGGAAGTAGTTTGGAGTTTGCCTGGAAGGCGGATATACCAGTTCAAGGTGCTGTGCTTCGGTCTCTCCACAGCACCTCAACAGTCCACCGATGCTTCCACTCTGATCTCTTCACGGGCTGTCAGGATCGGCACCCGTCCCCTCCGTCTCATGGGTAACTAGCCGATCCTAGCAGACTCGAAGGCATCCCTTCTTCGTCATCGGGACAAGTTCCTCGGACTTTGCCAAGTCTTAAGGATTATGGTGGTCCTCGAGGAGTCTGGTATACCTAGGCCTGGTCCTAGACACCAATCTCCCAAGCCTTCCCTTCAGGTAACAGGATAGCAAGGCGGAGGAAGGTCGCGAGACCTTTCCCCACATGAGAAGAACCTCCAACCCATGTGGTTACGTCTCTCCCTGGCCCGTCTGGTTTCCAGCAGTCGCCTCTGGATGAGTTCTCTCCAGTGGCGACACGGGGCGCGGTGGAGTTAGGGACACGACTCCCCGGACGCCGGGACCCCTAGGGACAACCGGAACAGACAGCCCCCAGGGGTGGGAAGCAGGCGAGGATCTACAATAGGGAGCGGACCTTCTCGTCCTTCCCCCAAACTTGATGCTGTTTTCGGATTATTATTATTATTATTATTACTTGCTAAGCTACAACCCTAGTTGGAAAAGCAGGATGCTATTAGCCCAGGGGCCCCAACAGGGAAAATAGCTCAGTGAGGAAAGGAAAAAAGGAAATATAAAATATTTTAAGAATAGCAACAGCATTAAAATAAATATTTCCTATATAAACTATAAAAATTATAACAAAACAAGAAAGAAAGAAATTAGATAGAATAGTGTGCCCGAGTGTACCCTTAAGCAAGAGAACTCTAACCCAAGACAGTGGAAGACCATGGTACAGAGGCTATGGCACTAGCCAAGACTAGAGAACACTGGTTTGATTTTGGAGTGTCCTTCTCCTAGAAGAGCTTCTTACCACAGCTAAAGTCTCTTCTACCCTTACCAAGAGGAAAGTAGCCACTGAACAATTACAGTGCAGTAAATAACCCCTTGGGTGAAGAAAAATTGTTTAGTAATCTCAGTGTTGTCAGGTATATGAGAGAAGAGAATCTGTAAAGAATAGGCCAGACTATTCGGTGTATGTGTAGGCAAAGGGAAAGTGAACCGTAACCAGAGATTAAGATCCAATGTAGTACTGTCTGGCCAGTTAAAGGACCCCATAACTCTATAGCAGTAGTATCTCAACGGGTGGCTGGTGCCCTGGCCAACATTCTGAACCACGGGACCTCAGGCCGATGGTCAGAACCAGGAAGTACCTTCTCTAGACCTAGAGATGGAAACCGTGTTTCTGGCACTAAAGTAGCTCCACCTAGCCTGGCGGACTACTCTGTGGTTGTAAGGATCAACAACACCACAGTGATGGCTTTCTTGCTCAGACAAGGAGGTACTTTTCAGTATAGCCATCCCATCCTATGGAGAGATACCGGGATGGTCCGAGTTCCCCTCGTCCTCCTTAGCAGCTCGCTTGATTCCAGGCAAAGGAATAGGCTCGCCGACAGTCTGAGCAGTGCAACATGGACACCACATTCCAAGTGGTCTTTGGATCCTCATGTAGCCTACAAAGTCCTAACTCGGTAAGGCTCCCTCTGTGGACCGGTTTGCTACAGCACTGAGCTGCAAGCTCCCGCTGTACTGCTCTCCGGTCCTGGGCCCCAAGGCCCTCTGGTAGAACGCCTTCCAGCAACGGTGGGAGAACATCGATGTGTTTCGCCTTCTCCCGTTCTGGCGGTTGAGGAGAGTACTCTACAGGACCAGGGCATCGGTCAGTCTCTCAATGACCTCCCTAGCTCCCTAGGGCCTCTCGCAGGTGGCTCTACAGTCCTTCTGTAACTCCTTACGGAGCCTCCGAGGGAAACCCCCCCCCCCCCACGTCACCGGTTACTCACAAAACCAAATGCCATCATCCTCCGAAAAGCCGTGGCTTGCTCCGACTTCCCGCCGGGAGACTATCCAGCATCTCCTCAAAGAGAGAGGATTTTCGCAACAAGTTGCGAAAAGGAGGCCTGGACACCTGCGCAAATCTTCCGCAGTAGTCTCCCAGGCGAAGGGGCAAGTTTCTGTGGTCGGTGTCGTGGAGAGGGTATCTCTCCACACGATGCCGCTTCCAGCAATAGCGGAGCTCCTCGTGGGATTGCGAGATGAAATGTGCCTTTCAGTTTTGGCTGTGAAAGGCTATCCCTCAGCCTTAGGTCTTACTTCCAGGCTTTAGGGATAGACATTTCTCCCTCGCTGGAACTCTTCCTTCTCATACGAAGCCTTGTCTTCTCCTGCCCTCAGTCGAAGGTGAGACCTCCTCCTTGGGTCGTGGTTCGAGTCCTCAAGTCTCTATAGACCCCCCCTGACGAACCACTACGTAAGGCCCCAGATCACCACCTTACTGGGTAGACAGTGTCCCTGCTAGCCTTATCTTCAGCCAAGCGAGTCACATGGTCTCTCATACGACTTCGCCCATTCAGGGGGATATGGGGAGGCAACATTCAGGTTTGTCCCTGAAGTTTGTTGCCAAGACTCAGAACCCAGGAGTGCCTGACCCGCTGTTCGACGCTTTCCAGGTCTCGAGTCTCCGTCCTGTAGCAGATGACCCAGACCATCTCCTACCTTGCTGGTAGGGAGTCTGAGGTGGCGTCTTAAGAGAACGGCTGCAGTTCGTCTCCAGGCTCAAGCCTCGTTCGTGGACCCTGGGAAACGAAGAGAAGGGGCTCCAGGAATACCATCTCAGCCCGGATTCGCAGGGTGTTACACCCGGCCTTGAATCCTGACCCTTCTCCGTCGCATCGCTCTAGAGCCCATGATGTCAGGGGCGTAGCTACGCCCCTGCCCTTCAAGGAGCATCATTCAGTGATGCAGGTCCTACAAGCGGGGATGTTGAAGCATCAGACATCGGTTGTTACTGGCTAGTGGAGAAGAACACCCCTGCCAGCAAACCAAGTAGCCCCTTTCTTTTCAGCCGCCCGAGAATACAGATGTACTCTCAGGGCCATCTAATGACAGTTTGTTGTGTGTAAGGGATGTTACGCATATCCACCAATTATGTACAGAGGGGCTTGGACCTGTATTATAGTTCTAAAAGACACTAATTGGAGTATCCCTATTGCCCCCACTTCCGACTTTAGCGTTTCAGCTCGGGAGGGATTTGTTCGTGTTTAAAGTGAGGCTTTTTCAGCCTCAATATTGCCACAAGTGTGTTCACAAAATTAGCGAAGTCAGTGGGCACAGACAAAAGAATGTACACAAATCAGGTCTTGCAACTTCTTCAGGATCTAGGTTTCCTGATCAACCTCACAATATCAAGACTATTTCTAAGAAGGTTATTTCAGTGGCTACATCTTTGTTGGAGTATGTTAAGCCACTCAAAACCTGCCCAAAAATTATTGGCCCGAAATTATAAGTAAGATGAAATTCTTTATTTCAAGTCGGATCTCTTCCAGACGGCAACTGTAGAAGGTCCTGGGGCCTCCTCCAGTTTGCCTCAGTAGTTGACTAAATGTTAAAGACCAGGCTGAAGGACCTCGATATGATGTGAAACATTATAGAGACATTCGTGTCTAGTTTTTCAGGTCGTGGACTACAACCAAGGCCCTTTCAATGTCACTCCCATTGTATATTCTCAATTTCCATTAGTCTTCTTACAGATGTATCCTCCTTGGGGTAAAGGTTATCCAGAGGAGGCCTGTGTTTTCAGGAATTGGCAGTTTTCCCTATTTTGAAAACTGTCTAAGAAGAACTCTAATATGAAGATTTTCATAGATAACCAGGCAACAATGAGGATACTGCTTGAGAATTCTCAATGCAATAACTTCCCATTATAAAGTTTCTTCAGGAGAGGAATTTGTTCCTCTTCCCATTCAATCTGTCAAGTTCTCTCAATGTAGTAGCAGATCCCTTGTCCAGACAGAAGGTCCTAGACACAGAAAGAACCTTGGAACAGAACTCTGTCCAAGAGTTTGTTTTAGACATCCAAATAGATTATTAGGTAGTAGCAAGAGATGCCTTGAATTTAGGCTGGAATAAATGGTCTTAGATTTGTGTCCTTCAAGTTTGATTTCGAAGACATTAAACTTCTTTCTGGACATTAAAAGGACAGCTGTGCTGGTATCCACTGCTCCAGCATATGAGAACCTTCACGATTGGATTTTCTCTACTGTATACAGAGTATGGCAGGAAATTCTCATATAATATGACACATTTGATGAGTTGTAAGAAGTCTGTCTTCTTTCAATAGATCGTACCAGTTATATGTGGGAGGCTTGGATGGCCTTCCTGAGGGATAAGTCTTTGTGTCAAATAACCCTAGATGATAGGTTTTCATGCCAGATAACTAGGACTTCTTGATTTCCTTTCTGGTCCACCTCTTTGAGGACAGGAAGCTCAAACCACCAACAATTTTGTTACACAAATCTGGAATTGACAGAACCTCTCAAGCAGGAATTTTGGAGTGGAATTAGACTGACATATTAACAATGTTACCAGTATTTTGCCTTACAAGAAGCATCTCCACCAATCTCTATTATTGTGGACTCTGGTTAGTGCCTTTTCAAGCTTTGGAAAATTTTAGATAATTCCTCCATTTCCCCCAAGTAGCTTGTAGCTTTTTGAAGAAATCTGGAGTTTATCCTTATCATTCTTGGTCAGTTCCTAATCCTGACTTCGGTAACCAAAAACGAAAAGTCTCTTCAGAGGTGGGGTCCTCTTTATACAGTATTGCATATTCAGGATCAGAGGGTAACCTCTGTCTACCCTGCACTAATATGCAATTTCATAACGTCCAGAACTTTATGGTTGCTCTGGGCATAGTATCTATAAGATACTACCTGAAATAAATCCAAGCACTGCAATATGTATGTTTGGTACTCTGCTGGTCCGTGATACCTACGAAGGGAAACGGGGTAGGAGGAGGGCCAAATCATGCAGGCCCTTCAACAGAAGCGTAATGACACTTATCCTGCTTTTCTCTATTTTCTCTTATGAGGTGAATGTCAGATTTGGTTATTATTATTATTGTTACCTTGATGATACAAGTCTACTCGGTTACTGTTCTGTAGTAGTCCGTAGAGATCAGACAGCATATTATCCTCCGAGACCCTCCTCCCTAGCCCCATGTAGAGAAGGGAGACATGTAATTCTCTCTTTTGAGCATGGAAGATGGTGGCTTGTCACAAGTTAGTGCTCGTATAGCGATATCTCCCCTACTAGAGATGTTTCTCGGTAATGTTTCCTTGAAAGCCTGGCGATTTCAACATTAGAATTACTGTTCTGAGTTCGAGTGCATGAATTTGAGGCACTCAAATGCACCAAGTTTGTGCTTTTCACTTGGAAATACTAACTCTAGAGCAGAGGAGACTATATTTCTTTGCTATCTTTGCTATTTTATGTTGTACAGTATTAAATTCCTTATTCTAGTCTTTTAAAGTTAGTCTTTAGAGACCACACAGCTCCTTCATGTTTTTCTTTGTCAAAAGTAGTTAAGAGATTATTTTCCAACAAACATTAAAAAAAACATGGGCCAATCACAATAATGAAATTTGTATTATTCATTGTACTTTTTAAGTTGCTCAGTATTAGGCTTGTAAAAAATCGTGAGCATAAAATGATATTATTACAATGTATATCAGAATGTAATTTGTTTGGAGTACAATAAACAGAGCTGCCTACTTAAAAATTTTATTGAATATACAGTACTTTTTACCAAATGTAACTTAAAATATCAAAGACAATATAATGAATATTTCTGCGATTGTAAATTTGATTTGAAAATTCTAAGTTTAAAAATTCCAACTATCAATATCAGAACACATTGGATGTCAAAACCTTATTTGTTCAGAAACTAAATTTACAAGATAATTTTCTCTTATAGGATTTCATAATCCATGAAAAAACTGATAAGACTACTATATAATTCTTAGTTTTCAAAATGTTACTTTTATTACAATCTGTTTGATTTATATAGTTCCTTACATGCACTGCATGGAATCTATTCTTACAATCATATAGTAATTCACTTTAATTGTTGAAGTTTATTAATAGACTAATTAAATTTACTTTGATGCAATTTCATAAAATTTAATTTCAAACCACTACCCTCCGTACACCTTGGTCAAACAAACTACTTATCTCAAAAATTCTATTAATTCAATCTATCTTCATTTTCTTTCAGGCCTCACACCTATCCACTGTATTTTTGGTCAGTGTTAAAAAGGTAAGGCCCTGAGCAAGGCAGCTGAGTATACTCTAGTTCAAATCCTCTGTTCTCAATGTCAACGCTTGTCGAGTACTCGTCTGCATCGCTCTTCACTTGCATGTAAAATGGGGTTGAATAGCCTGAAAAAAATTTGTGGGCAAATTAATTTCTGATGTACTTTTTTAAAAAGATGAGGTCAAAAGGGAAAGCAGGGATTGTTTAAAAGTATATAAAGATAAAAAATGAGGAATAAAATTAGAAAGAAGAAAATAGCAGGTGGCAGGACAAAAATTTAATTTTAAGAGGAGACATGGAGATGAAAGTCGGAGCAGTTGTTTGAGAAGGAAAGATGTAGAGTATGTAGGTATATAGGTGGATAGATTGAATGGAATTAGTTGAGAGAAAATGATGGTCAGTATCGAAAATGACAAAGAATAAGTTGTTCAACAGAATAATGAATGAGGTTGCTTCAGAATAAAAAGTTGTAGGTGGAAGGATGCAGTCTGAATTTAATGTAGTGGTTGGGTTGGAGTATGCATTTTTTAGATATGATTTAAAAATTTGGATCATATGGCACAGTGCTGGGGCTGACTCCTAACAGTTCCAAGTGCAACTTAGGGAAAACCCTCCAGTTGCATTATTATGTAAAAGATTTGGATGGAAACTGGAGGAGAGTTATAGCATTAGTCCACAGGTCAGGTAGGGGCTGAAGGAATGCTGCAGTGCAGTGCATTGATTAAGGGAGGGGGATTGGGGAAAAGGTGGCGGCAAAGTGATGGAAACATTTAAAGATTTGGTGTAAATCAGAGATTGTTCATGAAAGGCGAGTCCTGAGGATAAAAGAAAGGGACTGTCTTTGAGATTGAAGAGAGGAATAACAGAAGGTAATAATGGAATTACAAGTGGGATGATGGTAACCATGGTGAAAGTGTGATTCACGACTGCATAAGGTTGGTAGTTCATGCGTGAATGAGGAAAGTTCCAAATGAATAATTCTGTACACACACAAGTAAAGTTAATAAGGTGAGTGTAAGAACAATATACTTAATAAGCCTATTGTAAATGTTCCTGCCTTACAATCTGAGTCTGCATTGATGAGAGATGCAGAACTCTAATAGAATCTAGCAGCATCTTGAACCTCATAGTCCGTGTGATCTACAGACAAGGGATTTTGGAGGTTAGTCTGTAAGTCTACCTGCTAAATTATCAGCAGCTGATTGCCTGGCCCTCCCTAGTCTTAGCTTGGATGGAGGGTTATGGTGCTGCTCATATTATGGTCGAACTTTGCCACTCAAGAGTTAACTTTTAAACTGCGAATGGTAGTTTGTTCCAGTACAAGTAAAATCCTTCTTCCTTTACATACAAGATTACAGCAAAGCTAAGCAAAGCTGGAATACAGCATATAAATTTTTAATAAGGTGCAAGTAGTAGTAGTCAACTTTTTAAAGCAGGAAAGCCCTGCTCAAATAACAGATGTAAAGATTTTGCTTGCCTACTATTGTAAGATGGATAACATGGAGTTTTTATGATAAAACAAAGTTTTGTGAATACTTACCTGGCAGTTATATATATATAGCTAATTATCTCTATTTCGGCAGAATTTTTCTAAACTAGGCAACCGCCTTGTGGTGGTTGGGTGGTAAAACCCGTTAAAGGGTGGTAGGAGGAATCATTCCCGTTTTCTGTTCTTCAGTTCATCTATGCCCGACCTGTCTCCTGAGGGGAGGTGGGTGGGCCTTCGAATGTATATATAACTGCCAGGTAAGTATTCACAAAACTTTGTTTTATCATAAAAACTCCATTTTCATGAATAGAACTTACCTGGCAGTTATATATACATAGCTGATTAACACACTTGGAGAAGGGTGATAGACTGTAAACATCGTTGGGGAAACAACCAAAAAAGCTGTAGGATAAATAAAACCTAGATTCCTTACCTGCTAAGGTAGCTGACTTCAAAGGTTCCTGCCTCTTGAGTCTCTTTCCCTTAGGAGTGTCAACCAGGATGTGACCTGCAGTGCTGAAAACACTCAATTGAGTCTGTCAACGGGGTGAGACCAACAATCTGACTAGACTTCAGGACTACCTATTGCCCAAAATAAAAAACCGCAACTTTACCAAACCAACCACCTAACATTTGCAAAGTAGATAAAAATTATCTAACTAGACTGAGGTGACTGTACACAAGTCAAAGTCCTCAGACAACCAATAAAAAATACACCAACCTATGCACAAGTAAACAAACCTAAGGTTGAGGGGAGGTAGTAACTCCTTTGCCTAATACAGAAGCCGTAGCTACGTATGGTCCCAAGGTATAACATTTCTCATAATCCACCCTCACCTCTCTGAGGTAATGAGAAGCGAACACAGAGTTGCTCCTGCAGAATGTCGCATCCATAATCTGACGGAGCGACATGTTCTTGCGGTAAGCAAGCGAGGTCGCAATGGCCCTCACTTCGTGAGCTTGCACTTTTAAACGACCGAAGTGTTCCTCCTCACACAAGAGATGAGCTTCTCATCACTTCCCTCAGGAAAAAGGACAAAGCGTTCTTGGAAAGGGGCTTTTGAGGATCTTTCACAGATCACCACAGGGAGCTAGAAGAGCCTCTCACACTTTTCGTGCAAGACAAGTAGGTCTTGAGGGCTCGTACTGGACAGAGCAGCCTCTCTTGCTCTTGACCCACTAGGTTGGTCAAGTTAGGAACCTCAAAGGTCCTCGGCCAGGGCTTAGAAGGGTTCTCGTTCTTAGCGAGAAAGTCTAATCTCAAGGCACAAACTGCCCCATTCAGATTGAAGCCTACCTGTTTTTCAATGGCATGGAGTTCACTAACTCTTTTAGCTGTTGCTAAGGCCAAAAGAAAGAGGGTTTTCTTGATAACCTCCCTAAGGGGAGCCTGTGAGATGGGCTCAAATCTCTTGGTGCACAGAAATTTAAGAACCACATCAAGGTTCCAAGAAGGGGGCTTTAACTGGGTCTGCTTGGTCGTCTCAAAAGACTTCAAGAGGTCATGTAAGTCCTTATCGCGAGACAAGTCCAAGCCTCTATGCCGACAGACGGAAGAGAGCATACTTTTGTACCCCTTGATAGTGGACACAGCTAGCTTAGCGTCCTGCCTGAGGTACAACAAGAAATCCGCAATCTGGCTCACAGAGGTAGTGGATGAGGAAATCTTGTGCTTCCTACACCAAGCCCTAAAAGTCTCCCACTTGGACTGGTAGACCCTCTGCGAAGAGACCCTCCTCGCTCTGGCGATAGCTTTCGCAGCTTGCGCTGAAAAGCCTCTCGATCTGACGAGCTTCTCGATAGTCTGAAGGCAGTCAGATTGAGAGAGAGGGGCTTTTGATGATATCTCTCGAAGTGGGGTTGTCTGAGCAGATTTGGACTTGCAGGGAGGCTTCTTGTTAAGTCCATCAACAAGTCCACCACCTCCGTGAACCATTCCCTCATCAGCCAGAACGGAGCTATCAGGATCATCCGTCCCGAATCGAGGAGGGCGAATTTCCTGACTACCAGATTGATGATCTTGAACGGGGGAAAAGCATAAGTGTCCATCCCCGTCCAATCCATCAGAAAGGCGTCTACTGCTATCGCCTCCCTGTCCGGAACTAGGGAGCAATAGATGGGGATCCTCTTGGATAAGTTGGAGGCGAAAAGATCGATGAGGGGTCTCCCCCACAGCCTCCAGAGACTGACAGACCTGTTAGTTGAGGGTCCATTCTGTGGGAAGGACCTGCCCTTTCCTGCTGAGCATGTCCGCCTTCACAGCAGCCCTCACATTCTTCTGTCCCTGAACAAACCTCGTTAGCAGGTTTATCCTGTTCTCCTTCGCCCAAAGAAGGAGCTCTCTTGCTGTCTCGAACAGAGACAGAGAGTGAGTCCCTCCTTGCTTCCTGATGTAAGCAAGAGCTGTGGTGTTGTCTGAGTTGACCTCCACAATCTTCCCAGACACCAAGTCCTTGAAGGCCTTTAGCCCCAGAAAAATGGCCATCAGCTCCTTGTTGTTGATGTGCCATCCCAGCTGAATTCCTTCCCAACAGCCTGAGACCTCCTTGCTTCCTAGTGTTGCCCCCCAGCCTGACTCTGATGCGTCTGAAAACAACACTAGGTCTGGGTTCTTCTTGTGTAAGGAGATCCCTTCCCCTAACAAGGTTGGGTCCAGCCACCACTTCAGAAGAGTCTTGACTTCTATTGGAATGGGGAAGGAAAAGGAGTCTTCCTGCGTCTTTCTGTTCCACGTCTTCGAAAGAAAATGCTGAAGAGGCCTTAGGTGGAGTCTCCCCAGAGAGACAAACTGTTCGAGGGAGGATAGAGTCCCCAGCAAACTCATCCACTCCTTCGCTGTGCATCTCTTCTTGTCCAGGAAAGTTCTGACCTTTACGAGACACTTGGTCTGTCTTTCCTGAGAGGGAGAAGCCCGTAAAAGAACTGAATCGTCTCCATGGAGAACTTTGTCTTCTCCACAAATACGTTGAGAGTGCTGACATCCAGGACGGGTCTCCATCCGCCCGAGTTCTTGGGGACCAGAAACAGGCGATTGTAAAAGCCTGGGGAGGATAGATCCCGAACCGGTTCTATCGCCCCCTTGTCTAGCATTTGGTCGACAAGGTCTACTAGGGCCTTCTCTGTTTCCCCGGATCTGAGTACCGGGCTACTAAGGCCAGCGGAGCATCTGCGAGAGGAGGTTTTTTCAGAAAGAGGATCTTTTATCCTTCCTTGATGACCGAGATGGACCAGGTGTCCAACCCTCTCCTCTTCCAAGACTGCCAAAAACCTGACAGTCTTGCGCCTACTGTCTGGAGGAGACGAACTTCATTTTCTGGAGCGAGGTCTGAAAGAACCCCTGGTAGATCTTGGTCCTGATTCTTGCCTTCTCCCTCTAAAATCTGGTCTTGAAGTAGTCCTGCCCCGAAAGGGCTGCTGGAATCTCCTTTCCTCCCGTTTCAAAGAAGAAGGAGGGGCTGCCAAGGGCTTACGAGCAGAACGAGATAAAAGGTCTTGGGTGGCTTTTTGGGCCAGAGAAAGCGTAATGTCATTAACCAGGGACTCGGGAAAAAGATGTTGAAAGAGGGGGGCGTAAAGAAGCTCAGACTTTTGTGAGTGGTAACAGACCTAGAAGCAAAAGAGCAAAGCAGAGATCTCTTCTTTAGGACCCCAGCTGAGAACAGAGCCGCCAACTCAATCGCCCCATCTCTGAGGGCCTTATCCATACAGGACATAATACTGGTAAGGTCCCTAGATCCTTCCATCTGGTCAGTTTTCCTTGCGAGAGTCCCAAGCGACCAGTCTAGGAAACTAAAAACCTCAAAGGCTCTAAAAATACCTTTGACGAGATGATCCAGCTCCGACATCGACCACATGACCTTGGCTGAGTTGAGAGCATGCCTTCTAGCAGAGTCCACTAAACCAGAGAAGTCACCCTTGGAGGAGGAAGGCACTCCCAGACCCAAAGGTTCTCCAGTCGCATACCACATACCCGCTCTTGAAGCAAGACGAGCTGGTGGAAACGAGAAGGAAGTCTTACCTGTTTGTCTCCGCTCCATCATCCAGTCATCAATCTTCGAGAGAGCCTTCTTTGCGGAGATAGACAGCTTCATCTTGATGAAGGCCGACTGTTTCTGGCCTTCTTTCTGTTAAATTGGGACTGAGGAGATTGAGGGGCAGAGGGTTGGAATTCCTCTCCAAAAAGTTCAAGAAGGGAGCGAGAGAGAACTTTGTAATCTCCCACAGCGTCGGCAGGATTATCATCGTCATCAGAAACATCCTCGAGGTCCTGATCCACATCTGCAATATCCTTCGAAAGAGAAGAAGGATCCCTAGAACCCGACAAGGGCAAATCAAAGGCATCATCCTGCAAAAGACGGGTTGCATCCTGGAGTCCCGCGCTAGAAGAATCCTTGGGACGAGAGGCAGTATCGTCCCGAAGAGGCAGGGTGGTATCGCCCTGGGACCGATAACGAGAGGCAGAGTCGTTCCGATGTCGAGAGCCAGAGGCGGTATCGTCGTGGCGGCGAGAATGAGAGGCGGTATCGTCGTGGCGTCGTGAACGACAGGCGGTATCGTCGTGGCGTCGAGAACTAGGGTCGGTATCGTCGTGGCGTCGTGAAAGAGAGGAGGTATCATCGTGGCGAAGCGAACGAGGAGGTATCGTCGTGGCGAAGCGAACGAGAGGAGGTATCGTGCTGGTAACGTGAATGGGAGGAGGTATCGTCTTGGCATCGAGAACGAGAAGCAGCATCGTTCGATAAGGTATCGTCCCGGTATCGAGAATGAGAAAAAGTATCGCCCTGGTATAGCGAAGAAGTATCGCCTGGCGAAAGCACACATTCCTCATCCTGGCGTAGAGAGGGAGAAGTTTTTCTTTAAAGGAGAGCTCCGTTCTCTCTTAGAAGCAGACTTCTTAATCGGTAACGAGTCGTCTTTACGTCTGTCAGACTGGGCGTGAGGGCGGCTAAAGGCTTGCACTAAAGTCAAAAGTTGTTCCTGCATAACAGACATAAAGGATTTAGCAACATCAGCTGGGTCTTGCGGCCCCGAAGGGGAAGGATCTTCGGCAGTAGGCTTCGCCCTTTTCACAGGCACGGAGTCGAAATCCTCCTCCGACGGACAAGGTTCATAACTGCTAGAACCGGGAGAGAAAGAAAGAGACCGTTCGTCGCGGTTCCATCTCCTCTTAGTAGGTCTTGAAGCTTCAAACTTCCATTTACGTCTGGACGTATCCGGAGAAGAAAACAACACATCCGACACGTCTTTCCCGTGACGGTCAAGAGCAGCCTGGGAATCGACAACAGGACTGTGTGAGGCGACGGCTGACCGAGGGTACGTACCTCTCACCCCCTTTCGGTCATCGACGTACCTTCTCCCTTGGTCCTGGGAGCTTGGTAGAGGTCTAGGCCTAGGGGTATGACAGATTTGGTCAGTCACCACCTCCACTGCACTAACACAAGCACTTTCACTTTCCTTACCTTTAAAGGCCTCCAGTTGTTCTTTAATAGCCTTCAACTCGGCCGCCAGGCTAGCGTACCGAGGGTCATCCATAGATACGGAACCTGTAGGAGGTGCAGGGGTTACTACCTCAAGGGAAGGATCAACTTCCAAAGAGGAAACAATAATAGGATCAATAGATAAATCTACGCTAAGTTCGTCTTCCTTACCACTAACAGACTTAGACTTAGACCTAGAAGCTCTCCTAACTCTATCGAGCTTTAGCTTACGCACATAGCGCTTCATAATTAACCAATCTTTCTCATCCAAAACCTTATATTCCCCGCACCTATTATCAAGGGCACAAACAAAACCCCTACAATTAAGGGATTTTGACGAAGGAAAAATCTATTTCTGGGGAGAGACCTGTGACGCCCGGCGAAAAGGTCCTTCTTTGTACTTTTTCTGATATAAATCTTCCAAATATACCAGAGAAAATTAAAAGCATGGAATGCAGAGGTTACAACCCTCGCGCGAGCACCTTGTTGGTGTCGTATATCTAAAAAGGGCGTTTGTAAAACACTATTCACAGGCTGTCTCCCATTTAGATAATCCCTTCATCAAAGGGGGAGGGCCGTGACAGGCCCTAGAGAATACAGTTGGGATACCCTACCGACACCTACCACTCGCGCTCACCAGGTCATCCTTCTGTTTTGGACTTGACCGCAAAGTTGATAAGTTTTTTGCCCAGTGTTTTTCGAAGTGATTGTCGTTAATTCAACATGACTGACGTTGATACTTCACCCTTACCAATGTTAAGTACCATAGTTTGTTTTGGCAGCTTTTGACAGTACCGGGCATTTGTTCTGTTTCCAATATGGTGGTTTTTAGTTTTGGAAGCGATTGTCCGGCCGAGGTATCGGCAGCCATTTTGGGTTATGTTCGCTTCGGTAAATATTCTAGTTAATTTTGCCCATCTGGTACTCTGTCATCTAGGTTATATCACTTACGTTTTATGGCCTTTTAGTGTTATCATTAATTTTTACTATGGTATTTATTTGCTTGCAAGTCCAATTTGGACCTACGAAGAATAGCGATTTAAAGAATAGCGAATTAAAGTTTAGCGATTTAGTCTGTTAGTTTGTACTCGCCTCAGAGGCTTCGATTTAGACTATATCCATGTTTATTTGTTACGTTGTCGTTATTCTTCGTTCTTGGTTATTACTAAGAAAAGCAATCAATTTTATTAATGTTCTTGTTTTATTGTGCGATGTTAGTTTTTTTTTTTTTTTTTTTTTTTTTTTTTTTTTTTTTTTTTATTTATTTATTATGTAACCTTGAGAGCGAATACAGAGACTGCTCGTTCCCTGTTCTACAGATATGAGTTATCCCTTCTCTCGTTTTCTTTGTTAGCTCGAGTAAGAGAGGTGAATTTCCCGTTCTCCGTTTTTATACGATCACGAGTTATTCAGGCCTCCTCTTAGTATCAGAGTTGATGATAGTACGTTTAATATTATAAACGTTTTTATTGATGTGGTTACTGTTAATATGGCTAACACTATTAATAGGTACGTTAGTGTATGAGTCATTAATTGGGGTCGTTTTATACCGACACCCTTAGCTCCGTGAGTTATGCTTAGCTCCGCCTTGAGTTATGCTCCGCTATATGGATACTCATTGGGTGAGAACTAGTTAACGTTCAGGAGCAGATTTTTGGAGTGCAACGGTGAAATCCGGCACTCGGACTCCGGCTGAAGCCTTTTACACACGAACCTTTGTCATGTTTGATCATAATTACACCGTTACGGCCGGCTTCACGGGAGATAACACAATCATTCATTGAGGTTAATGTTATCGTACCGGGAACGGTCACGATATCACGGTGACGGGCCTTTGCTACCGGATCTCCGGTACAAACAGAGATCAAGCAGACGGCCAGAACCGGAGTTAACAATGTGATACCGATGAAGACTTCACAGTTTCATTATTACGGTCCCTTTTTCATCGAATCTCCGGCTTCACTGGAGATCCGGACGTCACAGGTCGACCCAGAAAAAACAAACGGTGTGAGGGTCTACCGCCATTTTCGGTAGTCTCACCTTACATTCCTCATTCGCACAGATACGGTAATGACTCTTTTCACTCATAATGAAAAACAGCAAAAAAGCTAAGAGAAAACAAAATACAACGATCGCCAAAACCCCAAATCAGAGTACTTCACCAAAAAAGCAGACTGGTACACCGAGCAGGGAAAGCGAAGAAAAACTCTTAATGACGGACCAACGTGTTGTCGATCCGGCCGGCAGAGATGAACTGAAGAACAGAAAACGGGAATGATTCCTCCTACCACCCTTTAACGGGTGTTACCACCCAACCACCACAAGGCGGTTGCCTAGTTTAGAAAAATTCTGCCGAAATAAGAGATAATTAGCTATGTATATATAACTGCCAGGTAAGTTCTATTCATAAAAATTATATTTGTACCATATGAAATAATAATTGATAGATATTTTGTATCTTTGTATTCTTCAGTACAGTATTGCTGATTTATGTAATATAAATAATTGATGTGTGTTTGGGGTGATGTAATGAACGTTGCTATCCTTTATTCCAGTTCTCACTCTGTTCACATCGTGCTCTCAGCAAGTTAGTACTTTCCTGGGAAATATCAAGAAGGGTTTGACTTTTTTGAAGCATGGGTTATCTACGTTAATGTTTTTCACATTTCAAATCCCTAATCTCTAAAAGTGATTCATGCTATAAAGAAATTGTTTTTGAATTTGTGTGTTCTGGAGGTACGTGCTTATTTTTTATAAAGTACTTATTCTTGTGATCATTGTGATTGCTTTACAGTATATTTATTATCGTGTTAATTTTCTGCAGTCATATTATTAATTTTTTGATGCCTATCTTAAGATATTGATTTGTTTCTTGATTCATTTCAGCTTAAATGTAATACACCATCTGACAAGTTTTATATGAAAAGCACAATATAGAAAAGCTTACATGGTAGTGTCAGTTAGAACCCCTATATTGATGCTGTACACACCTTACATGAAATATGAACTGATTCACACTACTAGGAGTAAACCAGAGATGGAAAAAAAGTTCAACCCTAACAAACTGAGTGGTATTGTTATCCAACGGAGGGAATATTGAGGTGAGTAAAATGACCAAGATAATCCTAAAGGCTCAAGAAATGTTCTAAAATGAGGATAGTTTTTCAAACAATAGAAACTGATCTGATGGCGGTAAATCCACGATGTCAAATGCAACCGCTCGAAAATTAGATAATGAAAGAGCTATTATAGAATGAGATATAGGAGGAGCTGCCAAAATCAAAATGAAGCAATAAAATAAGACATCGAAATTAGCGAATTAAGCACCAACAAGAATTATTGAAAATCCAAATGGAACAAGAAAGTATTAAACAGTAGCAAGGACAGGAATTGAACAGAAGTAAATTAGAAGCTGAAGCGCTTAGAAACTAATTGAGGAAATTGAAGGCGATAAAAATGTCAGGGTAGCCAAAAGTAGTAGTGCAGACAGTAGGTCAGGAAGTATTCTCTCTGTTTTCTGCTTATGTCAGGGTAGCCAAAAGTAGTAGTGCAGACGGTAGGTCAGGAAGCATTCTCTCTGTTTTCTGCAGCCTGTCTGTTAGGCCAAAAATACCCCTTGGAATTTCAAAACCCGCAGAGGCTCCCACAAACTAAACTACAAAGGATATAGAGTGTCTGCTCCACTACTCAAGACTATTTTGAAAAATGGGATTCCAACTACAACACTAACATCAGCCCTCAAATCCATTGACCACTCCTTTCACCAATATTAGAATGCAGCACCCACCAGCGCCCACAATACTTCTGGATATGGCACCTACTAACCAATCACTTACGGTAGAGTCTCTGTAAAACGCAGAGGCTCACACAGGTAACTATTGAACAGCAACGTCAAACATTGTTGCAACTTACCAGAATTTCCATCCTTTAGTGGTGATGTAATTCAGTATGGGAAATTGATACATTTGACTCTGTTGTTAGTACTAATATGGATGATCCAAAGCATAGGCTTAACTTCTTAGAGCACTATCTTGCTGGGAAAGCTTTGAAATGCAATCAATTTTGCAAATATTTAGAGCCAGCTGGAGGATACGTAAAGGCTATGGTCGAGTTAGAAAACCGGTATGGGAATATAAGATTAGGGCTCATAAACCTGTGATTATGGAGTTTTGCTAAGAGAATGTGATTACTGTATGCCATTGCTGCTGGGGGGTTAAAATATGAACCCAGTCACTGTAATGTACCCTCCACTGACTATTAGGACCCGAGTTGAGAAGCTGCCAATTGATGTCTGCAGAAGATGGTGGGAAAAGAATGAAGCTAAAGCGAGAATAATTCAAAAGACCCCAGCTACCTGTCACGACTTAGTTGAATTCGTAGTCAATGAGTCTTTATATGGTGAAATATACAAGAGCTGCAAAGGCTATCAGACTGCATGAGTAAGCAGCCTGTTGCTGCTTCAGAAGATCCAGTAATCCAGCAAAACCTTTATGACAAGGGACGGGTTTGGTCGGACAGTTGCAGTGTGGGAATTTTGTGACAGGAAAGGTCACAGCTTTGAGAGTTTAATTTCAATTAAGAAAGACCATAAATCGAAACTAAGACTTCCTTCTTAGTAAGGGGAGATGCTACAGATGTTTGGTCAAGGGGCACGTTGCATCCATTTGCAAGAGCAAGATAAGTTGTGTGATCTGTAAGGCTACAAATCATTGTACCCTGATGCTTAGAGATAGAGGTTGCAGCGAAGAATAAGAGTTCAGCACAATCAGGGGTTAAAGCAGCTCCACCCACGAAGGAGTTAGACCTAATGAGGACTCCATTCAGAAAGGAAGAAGCCACCATTGAAACTGGTATAGAATACAATATTGTAGAAAAAGGGAATTCATCTGTGTCCTGCTTCAAACAGGATCTTGACAGTAAGGTCACCCTTCCTTTGCTGCCACTCGCCCTCACGTGCAAGGGAAATTGAAGGTGTACAGCCTCCTCTGTTAGTCTCGATTTTTGTTCAACCACTTCTTGCATCACCTAGTGCCTGGTTCAAAACCTAGGAATTGTAACTTTGTGCTTAGGGAAGAAACAATATGAAGACACTTGCTGGTAATGATCTTTAAAGATAATTCTGATAATTATTTTATCTTAAAAGATAATCCTGAAATAATATTTGGCTTACATGTCAAAGTTTTAAAAGGGGAAACACATCTATATCTTACAGTGGCAGTAGTGGTGGACAACTAACGTACCAGCTACGTCTAATGACATATGAGTAGAACTTCTAATTGGTGGAGACAATCCTACTGTCCATGTGTTCACCAAGATTGTGCCAAGTGAGAATGACAGACAAAATGCGGCAATGACTGTTTGGTAGCTGGTTTAGTCTATGGACCTCTGGAAGCCTTTGGAGAAGACCACTCACCTTCTGATGCTGCATTTCTCTTGACAATGGTAACGAGTAGGCCTATCAACGAAAGCCTGAAAGAACACTTCGATCGTGACTGTGTGAGAAACGGATAGCAAGCTGGAGTACTCATATAAAGATAAGCTCTTTATGAAAAAGGCGAATGATACAGTCAACTACCTAAACAGACATTACTCCATTGATTATAATTTTGCAACAATGCCCCTCTACCAAATAACAAGGCGCAAGCAGAAAGTAGGCTTAATTCGCTAAAGAGCAAGCTTCTGAAGATTGAAAAATTTAGGCATACTACACAACATATGTAGAAGACATGTTTAGTAAAGGATATGCTGAAATAATACTTGCCTAATAGACTAAGGAGAAGTGATTGAAGAGCATGGTATTTATCACATGGCGTTTATCATACAATAAAGCCAAACAAGATTAGAGTGGCTTTTAATTGCTTGGTTCACTTCTTAGGTACCACTGAATGATATCTTGCTACAAAGTCCTGATCTCACAAGTAGCCTTGTTGGAGTCTTCTTAAGGTTTCAGGACAGCCTTGTACCTATCATGGGCAACATACAAGAAAAGTTTTGTCAAGTTCATGTTCCTAAATCTGACAGAGATGTCTCAGGATTTCTCTGGTGGCCTGATGGTACCTTGACTGCGAGTCCATTGGTGCCCCGAATGACTACAAATCCATTTGGAGTGACGTTCTCCAAGCTTAGTAAATTTTGTACTCCATAGAACTGCGGAACGCCATAAAGAAAAATTCAGCGAGGAAACAAGAAATTGTCTGAAAAGGCATTGCTACATGGATGATTTGCTCAAGTCTGTGAGAATTGCAGAAATTGGTGCTGAGATAGCGATTTAGCTCATCCAACTCGCTGCTCTTGGAGACTTTCGACTGAACAAGTGGATATCTGCCAATCCTGTTGCCTTGGAGAATATACCTGAAGAGGACAAAGCTCCGCTCGTAAAGCAGTTGAACATAGAGCAATCTGCCGTCCGAATGAATACTTGGCGTCGAGTGGTAACTAGAAACAGACACACTTGGGTATTGTCCAAAGCTGAATCTGGAAGTTCCGGTGATTCAAAGAGTTTTGTCAATGGGAGCTGGAACTTACGACCAGATAGGATACGCAGCACCATTCATCCTCCGAGCTAAACAGCTTATCCAGCGGTTGTGCAAGGGATGTTTTAACTGGGATTAAGCCATGGAAGAAAAATAAAGTAGGTTCATTCTGAATGCAGTGGTTGAAAGAGTTACCAGATTTGGTTAAATTTTGTATTCGGAGAGCCTTCTCTCCAGTAAGTTTTGGCACTGTATAAACATACCAGTTTCATCACTTCTCGGATGGCAGCATGGACAGACATGGCACAGTATCCTATCCAAGTCTCGGCAACAAAACAAATGAAGAACACAGTACTATAAGTCTTCAGCAAAGCTCGTGTCAGTCTAAAGCAAAGCTCGTGTCTCGCCTTTCAAATAGATGACTGTACCAAGACTAACAGCGGCCACTGTTGCCATCAAGATTGATCGGATGCTCAGGAATGAAATAGACATCCCACTTCTTCCTTCTATCTATTGGACAGATTCTACCTTAGTTCTGAAATGTACTTTGAACGATCGAGCATGGTATCACACATTTGTTGCAAATCACATATCCACTAACCCAACTTTCAGATGTCAAGTATTGGCGATACGTGGATATAAAATAAAACCCGACTGATCTAGCTTCCAGAGAAACAATCATCCAAGAACAGCTAGATAATCCTATCTGGCTAACTGATCTAGCATTTCTGCATCTTGGGGAATGTCATTGGCCTTTAATGATGGAAGACTTGAAATTGCACAGTTGGGTGGTGCCCTCAAGGTAAAGACAGAAAATTTTGGCCTAGTTACTATTATTGAAGCTGCATAAAGGTCCAATCTGGGAAGGTTTTCTTCTAACTATGCATAGTAGCTTTTCTTAGAAGGTTCCCATACAATGTACGAGGGGGGAAAAAAAAAAAACCTTTGCCACTAGAATTTGGCCCTAACCCGAGTGTTGCAAAGTTTAACAGCAAGACGATATTCTTAAAAGCAGCCCAAGCCGAAAGCTTGGCATCAGAACTGGAGGAAATCGGAGACAGTCACCTCCTGCCAATACCAGAAATTTGCTCTCACCAGTAAAATTGCAAGACTGAACCCCCCTTCTTGGCCAAACATGGGCTACTACGAGTAGGAGGCAGGTTGAGAGTAAGAGCCAGATGGAATTTGATGCTAAGCATCAAATCATACTTCCAAAGACATCAACTGCTTTAAAGCTTTAAGTGAGAAATATTCACGAAGATTCTGGACATTCTGGTTGAAACTTGTCAAAACTGCGACAAGAAGACTGGAGTGAATCCGAAAACGTCTGAACTTTCCAACTGAATGGGTCGCACCTAGTAAACCTCCATTCACACATACAGGTGTTGACTGCTATGGGCCATTCATGATAGGACGCATTGAGCACAAGCATTACGGTGTTATAGTGTATTCACATTCCTTATGTCTCGTGCTGTGCAATTGTAATGGATGCGATGGATACCGACGCATTTGTGAATGCCTTGCATAGATTCTCATCACGACGAGGTGTTGTCGAAATTCTTCGCTCCGACAATGGTAGTAACTTCTCATTGGGGACAGAGCTCGAGCTACGGATGGAGTTCGAGAAGATGATTAGTAAGCAAGTTGTGTCTGACTTATCTACTAAGGGCATGACATGATCTTAAATCCTCTGTGTGTGTCCCACTTTGCGGCCGTATGGCAGCGACAGATAAAAATCTGGTCAGTCGCATTCTTGATACGCGCGCACTTCAACATCAGGCACTCAATGATGAAAGCCTTCATATACTGCTGTGAGGTCGAAGCAATCATAAACAGCAGGCCTCTCACTAGATCATCATAGGATCCCCCATAATCTACAGCCTATTACTCCAGCTCACATCTTAACAGTGAAAGGACCAAGTTACATCTACAGTCGTATTCCAACAGCAAGACCTGTACGTTAACTACAAATGGCACCAGAAAGACCTGTACGTTGAGCACAAATGGCACCAGGTGCAGTATCTTGAGGACCAGCTTAGTGCAGAGAATACCTTCCGTTGTTGCAGGAGCAACAGTGCTGGAACTCAAAACGACGTAATCTTGCCATTGCTATCGTTCTGGTTGTGGACGAAGATGCTCCTGGGAAAAGTGCTGGAGATAGTGAAGAATCAACAGTCTAGTGAGAGAAGGTTAGGATCAAAACCAAATCTGGAGAATACTTGTGAATGATGCCCAAAGTTATGCTTTCTTGTGGAGAGTGAGTGAGTGCAATGGAAGTTTGATCAATAACTCGAGCGATATGTGATTCATTAAACAGGAGTTTGTGCATTTTGAATGAAGGAAAGTTTAATTTTAATTCAGAATGTGACGAATAGTCGTACCAGTGGAGGGTGTAAGAAATATAAGTGCTCAATTAACTTGTGTAAAGATTTCAGTTACCTACTATTTTAAGATGGATAATATGTTTTGTATTCTAAGATATTTCTAATTCATGTAATAATAGATAGTTATAAAGTATTGTATTTAATATTTCGTGTTGTGGGGTGTTGTAAGGAACGTTGCCATACTTTTTTCCCAAGTTCCCGCTCAGTTCACCTCATACTGTCTGCAAATTAACTTCTTTCCTGTGAAATCTTGAGAAGGGTTCGATATATTTGAAGCATAGATTGTTGTCTACGTTTGTGTTTTTCACATATTAAATCATTAATTCTTAGAAGCGATTCAGGTGTTGATTGCCAGTGTATGAGGGTTCTCTTTAGAAATTTTTTATTAAATTACTGTAGTGTGTTCTAGAGGTATCTGGTAAGGATGCCAGGCTTTACAGAACTAATACTTGTTTGATTCAAGTGACCATCATGATTGTTTTCAATTGTCACATTAATTTTCTGCTATCATTATTTTTTTTTATGCTTATATTAAGATATTGATTTGTTTCATTATTCACTTCAGTTCAAATGTAATATACCATCTGACAAGTTTGATGTTAAAAATATAATAAAGAATAGCTTATATAATGGTGTAAATTAGAACCCCCTAACACACCCTATACCCCCGACCTGCTTGCTCACAGAGTTAGTCTCTGTTTGGTTGACGCCTCGAGTGAGGACGGACATATGGGGACATAAATTGCTGGCTGGAATTTTTGGCAGTTATTCTAACTTGGATCCTTCCCAACATGTTTGTTGCTTCAGTGAGCATGTTTACCGAGATGTGGAAGTGTCCGGAGGTCTTGTGCAAAAAGTGTGGCACATTCAGGAGCGCCGAGGGGATGGATCCTTCACCTTTGGGAATGTATGACAGGAGGAATAACAAGTAAAGATATTTCAGCTTGCGAGTCTTCCTCGAAGTAGTAGTAGTCCCAACTTCTTTCCCTGACCCCTGATACACTGCCCTTTGGGCAAGCCCTAAGGTAAGGAGACATTCCCATTTCTCCCAGCAAAATGGGTGAGTCTCCTCCTCGTTGACAGTCTTCTGTTCCTCCTCATGTTTGAAGGTTGACAATGCCTTAGGTTGACAATACCTTACGTTTCCTGTTGCCCTCCTTGGGACTTCAATTGCTTCAAGGGCTCTGCAGGAACAAGTTGTGGCCCCTGTGAGAAAAGTCATTGGCTCATCTCTCTTGACAGCCCAGTGGAGCAAATCACTCCTGACTGGGCTGTTGCCTTTAGAGAAACCCAACACCAGGGAAGACATGTCTCCTCCCAGGAGTCTTTTGTTGAAGGACTCGCAAGTACCCTGAGATCGCCCCCTCGAGAGGCTTTTAAGTGTGGAAAAATACATTTTACCTAATTAACAATTTCCAGACAGGAGGAAAACTCGTCCTGAGTGTATACTCTAACTTTGCCAAAGCCTTCCTCTCCGGAGGACAGTTCTCAGACATTTCTTAACCACAACCAGATGAGATATACTTATGAGACTCAACTTGACAAAGTTCGTTTAGACACACTTCCCCAAGACGTACTTATTCAGACAGTTACCTAAATGGACTTTAACACTGCATTTTTATGACTATTACTGATCATACGAGGGATATAGCCATCGTGACAGCAGAGAAGACTCTGCAGTTTTAGAGATCTCCAAGGATAGCAAGGACATTCACTCCTCAACAAGCTGTAGCCCAACTACAAGAATTTGTCATTAAATTCGTCAAGCTGGACAACGGTATACAAGGCAACTGGAGGTAGCAAGACACCCCTCCCTGAGGCAACCAACGGTCTTTAACTCATCGAGGTTTTCTGTCCCCCCGGGGAGATCACCCTGGTGTACAAACAGCGGTTGTCTTAGACGATATTACTACAATTTCTTACTCACCATCTTCTGAGAGGCAGAGAAAAAACAACGCATAACAGCAGCCTGCTATGATCCAGGATAGACCAGCACCGAACCATTCTAAGGATGCCCAAAGAAAAGCGTCGTCCTCCTAGCCAACTCTCGTCTTTCTCTGAGGGTGTACGCCTCGAGGAAAGTAAGGACTTGAAGGTATAATAAAGAACAGATTCAGTGTTCCCAACAGACCCTAGACTTTGCAAGGAGAACAAGGACCCGCGGGTCCCAACTGATCCTAGAAGTGCGGCTGCCAGTTCCCCTTCATATTGGTCCCCTCTTGGGAGAGAGAAGCAGCACATTTATTTTTACTTCCCCGCTCCCGAGACTGGCTGGGTACGGTAACGGAGAAGGATAACCACGATTTAGACTAATCTGATGGTGCCCTTCCCCAACCAACTGGCCCCAAGACTCCTGATACAAAGGAAGGCGAGTCAGATTCCACCTTCCTCCAGGTATGGAGCTTTATCCACAGAGTCAATGCCCTGTGAAATGTTCCTTGCTTTACTCCCAAAGGAGTAAAACTGCTATCGATTAAGTTTGTTGTGCACCTTGGGGCACCAGACCTCGCCAAGAGCTCCTATGATCAATCCTGTCAATTAAAAGGTCTTAGACAAGCTGGATATGCAGGTCTGCAAGGAAGGAGTCCTAAAGGGTGGAGAGTTCCATTTGATACTTCCTGCTTTTGCAGGGCAGAGAAAATACCACTGCATACAGAAGGCTTTTCCTCCCCCCCCCCTACCTCTTAATGATCGATTGTGCAGTGGCTGCATTGATCCCAGGTGTCACCACAGACCATCTAGTTGCACAGACCATCTTGTTTACAGGAATGGAGGTATCAAGCATGGCTACAGGCTTTAAGCTGCTTCTTGGATCAACTACTGGTCACGCACAGTCGGCTACTCAGCAGATTCAGAGTATTTCATCCAATCTGGACGAGAAGAAGGTTCTAAAAGACATCATTATCATAGGGGCAGTACAGTTCCTCATTCACTAAGCACCCTACCAGTGGGTGAATATAGGGGCAGTACAGTTCCTCATTCACTAAGTTCCCTACCAGTGGGTGAATAGAGTCCTGAAAAGCTGCAATGCTGTAGCCTCTTGTGAGGCTAACCAGTGGGTGAATTGAGTCATTGGGAGATCTTGAACCCAAGAAATGCCTCTCTAAAGGGTTCTGCTCTATTCCCAATGGAGGAAGTAAAGGCAGCAACCAAGAAGTGGAAGAAAGCTAGCCAGGGACTCTGTTACACCAGGGAGTGACCCTCCAGCAGCTCCTCCACCACTGCTTCTGGGCACACTAGCTGAGCAAAAGAAAGACTGACACAGGAACTACCCTCAACCCCGTCTATTCTAAAACGAGATATGAGCTAGCCCTTTCCTATTTGATAGGGACCAGGGAGTCTGACACAAGGCAATAGAACAAGGGGTAATTCTCAATGGAGGTGATGGTGTTATCGTGGAGCGGAAAGAAGAACCAGACTTCTTAAGATTCAAATATCTCCTCCCATTCATCACCTCTCCCACTATCCCAATTCCACCACCAGAAACATCATCACCTTATTGCTAGGGATTGGCAAAGCACAAACCCCTTCAGACAAAAGTCCAGGCTATACTGGAGAAGGATGCTCTCCAAGAGGTTAACAACAGCTCCCCAAGCTTCTTCAGTTGACTTTCTAGAAAGCATCTGTACTAGTCATAGATTTATCAGCCCTGAACAAGTTTGTGCTACAAACAGTGTTTAACATTATTGAGACCACAGTCACTATAAGGCAAGCGATCAAGCCTCTGTACTTCCTGAGGATAATAGGTAATCAAAGATCTCAATCCATCTAGCCTCAGGAAGTACCATCGCAAAATCCATTTCATAACAAGAATTACTTTTCATTTTATTAAGGGACTTTAAACACCTAGATCTAATTATTGACACCTAAACTTAATTAGGTAACTAGCAACACTAAAGTAACTGATTCAAACCTTCAATCTAAATCATTAATATATCGTCATATACTACAAAAGTCCAAAGATTATAAAAAATAAAGATACTTTCTATAATCAGTAGATTTCTTATTGATGGGAGCAAGGGGGAGAAAATAGGATTATAATCCGGAATTGGATTGGCAATTATCTGTCTTGAGTTCTTAAAGTATTTATCAAATGGGAACTGTATTACCAGCCTGCTTAGAACTGGTTAACAATTTAGAGATCTTGCCCAAAACTAAGTAACATACCATGTAATCCCATGCCAGATAAAATCACTGTCAAGCCCATGACTTTTGGCCAGGGCCGAAATTTACTTGCCCGCAGAGAAATTTTTCTGTCCGTATGCCAAACTATTACTGATATTGTAACATCTTGAGAATATTGTATTTTAGTTAGCTAACACTGCTTGGAGTCGTGTGTGTAAGCCCTTGGTGTAGCAACACCATCTGGAGTCTATAATGGGAGATCGGTAGGAGAAACAGACTAACCATTCCCTATGGTGAGCATTGAAATCACCAACAAAGACAAAAGAGGCCTTTCTATAATCTTGTATCTTGGCCATAAAGGTAAGGAGACAATCAAAGTTAAAATCATCCATGTCAGGATTCCGGTAGATTGAACACCAATAGAAGTTATACCTGCCACAAACTTTTATTACCCGATCCCATGAGATCCACATTCATAGCAGGACTTATGAGAAGCAGGATACTCGGTCCTTACACCGCCATTCCCCTGGCCCTCGGGATGGCATCGCTTTTCAACATTATTGGCTTCTTAAAACCAGTTATAAAGAGCTCAGTTGAGTGCCTCATATCAGAAACCAAGTTTCTGAGCACAAAAGAATATCAAGCTGTCTGGATGCAACTGTAAGGTCTTGAATACTGTATTTGCATGAAGACCACGAATATTGCAATACAATAGACGACATTGACAAAATCTAGGATGTACTGGTCCAGGATATGTCTCCAGAAACCATAAGAATTAATGGTAATAAAAAAGATACATTATACTTAACAACTAAATTAACAAGAATCATACTTAACAACTAAATTATCAAGAATAACAATGATTGTTTGTTTTAAGAAAATATAAATAAAACGATTGGTCAAACCCATAAACAAAAAGTCAGAAAAACTGGCCAGACTATTCGGTGTATGTGTAGGCAAAGAGAAAAAAGCTGTAACCAGAGAGAGGAATCCAGTGCAATACTGTCTAGCTAGTCAAACGATCCAATAACTCTCTAGCAGTAATATCTCAACAGGTAGTTGGTACCCTTGCCAACCTAATAACTGTAGGCAATAGACTGAAGTGGGAGAGACTATAAGAGGCAGAATTAGCGAGAGATGGGATGTCATGCTGTGCGTAGGGGGGAGTGACGCAAGGAATGCTGGGTGCAAAAGAGCTCGGTTGGTTTGAAATAGTCAAGCCACAAGAGTACTTATTGTGAAAACGTATTTTTTTTATTTAATAGAAGTTATGGATCTCTATCTCAAATTACCTAATCTGCAAAGGTAGAACACACTAATATTATGGGCTAACTGTATAAAAAAAATGTTACGCACTATTTGCCTAACTAACTAAATGGGGTTCGAAAAGCAAAAAGGTTGCAGAATTAGCAAAGATAGTGCAACAAGATAAAAAAAATAGCAATGAAAAACTGAAGTTAACCTAGAGTTTCTCGGTCTTCTCTACATCACCAATAATTAAAACATGAAGGGGTTAGCCTACTAAATATAAACTTACATTAGGCATCATAATGCTAAAATAAAACTAGCTAACGTGATACTAGTGAAATAAGACTAAGTGAACACTAAATACAAAGAGCTGTCGGGTACTCGACACGGCGCCCAAAGGCTAGCTGGACTCTTGAGCGCCTGGCTCCCACAACGCCTAAAAAGTTAAATAACCACTCTCCGAAACGATCTAAAACTCCTACAGCTAACTCAAAACTGTAAAAGAAGAGGGTACTCAACTTTGACGATGAAAGGGAAGCCATCATACAAGAAATTACTCAAAAAAAGCCGAGATAAGGAGCACTTGATAAACTGCGTACACGTAGAAATGCTGCGAACAAAGGAATAATGCGTTCAGGGACATACCGGGGTACCATGGGTGAAGGGGATATGTAACTGCTCCTCTCTTATCCTTTCCCCTAGTTTCCTAGACTGAGTTAAGTCAATTAGGGGTGCAGATATCTATGGTTATCTACAGATACGTCCCTGATTATACACTGTATCTTAGGATAGTCATTCTGGGAGTTAGAACCCTGTGATACCTGACGGTAATTCTCTTGTAATATCGCTCGCAGAAATATTATCAGTAGGAAGCTGACGAAGGGACCTTCCGTCAGGACAACACGGCTATCTCACCCAAAAATAGATTTTTCCTACGTCAAAATCCGTTTTTTAATCAAAGTAGTCAACTAAGAGCTGACATAACTTCAAAAGAAAAGTGAATGGCAGTGAACAGCATTCCTCATAAAAAAACCCACAACACTACAGCCACTAGCCAGTGCACATTTAAGTTGCACAAAATCAGGAAGATTGTAACCGCATTGTTACACAGGAAATACTGTACTGTACTGTTAATCAATTTGAATTGCAGGGTGAAATACAGTAAAGACCTATTATTTAGACACCAGTAATGAGAACACTGAAGAGTAGGAAGTAAATAATATGTTTTTTGGGCTCAAGCCATGGCGTCCTGATGGAAGGTTCCTGTTTGGTAGCTTCCTTGGGTATAAGACTACTAAGATATTCCCAGAGAATTTAACCACAGGTTATCACAGAATTCTAACTTCTGGAGCGAGTATCTCAAAGGTTTCCCTTTAAGACATCGTAATACAACAGGGGACACGCATGTCTGAACGTGCCACATAGCTATCTTCACCCCGAACAGAGTTAATGCTTCGGTGTGTAAGGGCTGAGAATAGCTGGGAGCCGTTCCACAGCTAATCTCACTCGTGGCTACTACTGATACTCGAGACGTAAACAAACGGACGCCATTGCTTTGATGACGTCACGCCCGTCTTCATCCTTTGTTTAGTAGCTGCCCTACTTAGACGGATTTTCCCTGTGTTATCTTTATCGCTTTGCATCTTCGCTATGTCGTTACCTTCAGCCTCGCCTTCTTCTGGAAAGTTGAGTACAAGGTTCCAGTATTGTTTAATTAAGCTCTGGCCGTAAAGTAAATATTATTTTGCGAAATAATTGATGTTTTGTGGCAGAGCTGTGCCTCTACCGGACCCACCATTTTATGGCGTCGTTGTTGTTTTGCATGTCTTATTTAGTTAGCCACAACAACGCTTCCGGCATTATATACTAATCGAATACATTAGTTTATTTAGTCTTCATAGCTAGGAACTTTTATATCGTGTTTAGACGCTTTTTATCGGTCATCGATTGACCTCATACCAGTCGGCTACTATAGCCCCCAGGCCAGGAGCCTACATACAAGTGTTCATGCATGATTTATTAGTGATCCTAGACTAAGTTATGAAGATAGTGGCATTATTATTTTACAATACTTTTGACAGTGATGCAAATGTTTTCGCCTTCAGGGACCATATAGGGGATAGGCTAGTCAGTGATTCTTTCTAGCCTAACCTAATATTAGGACCCCTATATGCTTCCTTCATCCCCTGCCTTGGCATTCCCTCTATTTAGCCTTGATCCCTTTTCTGAGTAAAGGGATTAATTGTCTAATAGAGTATATATCGCCTCTCGGTCCTCCCTAAAGGAATGAACCCCCTTTAGGATTGCGTCTGAGAGTGAGGTTAGGCTAGCCTACCTCTATGGCTAGGATAGTCTATGACTTTCCTGCGATAGCGATATGTCTTCTTCCTTGCCTAGTTCAGGACTTTTAGCCCTGTTCTAGGTCGGGTTAGGAAGGTTTCTCTGTTCCATGCTGAAACTGTACTCTTGCGCCGTTTTAGCCGATCAGCCTGATCTTAGGTTAGGGAGTGTCCTCCCTTCCCTTAGTGGCCGCTCTGGTACAGAAACCCTTCCTGGGAAGACTTCTCTCTTCTCCCTCCCCACCTATCTCTTGTATAGCCTAGCCTATGCTTAGGTTAGTTTATACTCATCTGTCCCCTGTCCTACAACTCCTCCTTAGGGTGGATGAGTAGGGCTACCCGAGCTTCCTTGTGCAGTCCACTCTGGTACATATACCTTCATAGTGTCCTATAAGGTTAGTTACTAGTATAGTTCTGCATATGGGAGTCTCCCCCCCCCCCCTCTTGGGTGTTCCCTAGCCCTCCCTTGGGCTACCTAGCTCCCGGTCCCTAGTGACCCCTGCTCATGGACGTTAGAGCCTGCCTCTATCATGGGTACACCCCCTCAGGGAGGGGGAGGGATGTCTGGAACCCTGACGGTACTTCCTGCATCCCTTTCCCCCCTCCCCCTGTCTCTCTATCTATCCGGGTGCCGGTCTCTTGCCGCCTCTACTGTCGGCAATACCTGCCTCCTTCTTGGTGACTTCCCTACCCTTGCCGCCAGCCCCCCGTGTACCGAGGGACTGCCGGCTGCCGCCGGCTACTACCGGCGGCTCTCCTACTCCTATCTAATCGTCCGCTTGCCGGTCGATCACCGGAGTGCCGGCATATACTGCCGGCAACCCGATACTACCTTTACCATCCTTATCCCAGTCACCAACCTGGCATCCTCCGACTGCCGGAGCCGCCGCTTCCTGCCGGCGTGCCGCCGTTGTGCCGGCGGCCGCCATCCTGGTATCTAACTGACTTTTGAAAATTGTCTGTTCTAATGCCAGAATCTATGCTGTAGCGAGCTCCGGCATGCCGGCGGCTTGCCGGATGCCCCGGAGGCGTCAAGAATACTTGCACCCCCTTACTGTAGCTATCATAAGACTAGGATAGCCCTATATGGCAAACAGATAAGCTGCTTCTGCTATTAAGATCAGTACCTAGTACTGCTCTGTTAGTGATCATGCTGTCTCTTTGCATTCTTCTAATTCCAGCATGCTATGTGCATCTTAGCGCGGCTGGTTGCCAGAAGCAGTTACCCTTTAATGAGGCCTTCTGGCTCCTAACTGGGAACCGAATGAATTCGATCCCAATCTTGTCCTTGGTTTTCCATGGAATTCCAAAATACGAGGAATTCTAGGAAACTATATCCAATGATCTCGGTCATTTGGAGTATCCGAGGACCAAGCTTATGGTAACCAGCCGGGCGAGATGCATGGAGCATGTTCTCCTTTACTGTTTTCATTCTCTATGCATCACACCTTCTTTAAGTTAAAATTAATGATTAATATTAACTTAGTTTAAGAGCCATTCTTATGACTCCCCCATACTCATTTTCTCTTTCTTCCACAGGAGGAGCAGATGAAGTGTGACTTCGCCTTCTGCGCTGTGAAACGCCCGCAGTTTTACGGGCATACGGCTTGCAGGACTCACGCCCCTTGTGCAGACAAGAAAGGGGATTTGAAGTTCTGGAATCCACTGGATTGTACGGTCTGCCAGGCCCACTTAGTTGAGGCCTTCCATAACCCTCCCTCAGCGGAGGTTAGAGACATTTCTCGTGAAAAGCTGCGCAAGTGGGTGCGTGGCTTTCAGAAAAATGCTACTGGACCGTACCTGGCCACCGAAGAACTGAGGTCCCTGTTGTTCCCTAAGGCCTCCCCTGACTCAGTGGTACCAAAAGAAGCAATCCCCACTGTCCAAATTACGGTGGAACCTGATGTGGTCATGGCTCAGTCCATGCACGAGTGTCGTTTAGATTCCGAGGATGATGAACAGATCTCAGACGTCTCGGAAGACACGGAGAAGACGCTTATGGCTCAAGGAGCCGAAGAGGACGAAGACAAGGTGGAATACACCGAGTCGGAGCTTGAAGCTGCTCCCTCGTCCATCCCTCCTCCTACTCCTACACCGACGGAAATGTCCATTCCGTCTACCTCCTCGACTCCGGATCCTTCCTCTTCTACCCAAGAACTGATCCGGCTGATTAGAGCCGTCATGGACGACAGGCTGAAGGAGAACCAGGAGTCCATCAGGTCGATGATTGGATCCAGAGAACCGAAGAAGATTTCGGTCAAGGATCTCCCCGCTTGCTCTCATGCCAATCCGTGGAGGTATGCAGAGCATATGGTTATTGCGACCGGCAGGATCTTTGTTAGTGACAAGATCGGCACGGTCCCGTTGGAAGATGTGGAGTTCTTCCCAAGCTTCGAGGCCTACCCGGACTGTTACGTCCGGCTTCGTTCCGAACCTGCCTCGAAGGAAGAGACCGAACCTAAAGAAGAGATAGTGTTCGATCTCGCAAAGGCCCAGGCTATGCTAGCCTCCGCATTTAAGAGTAGGGGCTTTACCTGCTCTAAGCTTCCGGCTTTGAGCAAGAAGCATCCTACGTACGTTGCACCTGACACTGCGGTTCTTCCTTTCTTGGAAAAGGCCTTAGCTGCATGCCTTAAAGCGGCGGAAGAAGGGAAACCCTGCCCTGCACTGGAGGAGTGCAGACCCTTCTCCATCGTGACCCCCCCTGACGCTCGACACTGGAAAGATGTTCAGCATACTTTCGTCGTGGGAAGGCTCGATCCTGACGTCGCCGGACGTCAGTTTAATGAAGACCTTCCTAAGCTCAACGATCACCTCCTTCGCCGGGAACAAGACACGAAGGAGAGGCTTGCGGCATCTCTTTCTCATCAAGTCCAACTGGAAGTGATGGCCTGTGACACAAGAGTACCAGATCACTACATGGTACTAGCCAAATCCCACTTACTGACAGTAATGAAGGACTTGTACCATTTCATTAAGGCTCGTAGAGCCTGTCGTGAATTCGTGTTTGCCGGTGCCACCGTGAAACACGAACCCCGGAGGCTGATTTCCTCCAACATCTGGGGAAAGCACCTGTTTCCTTCTGACCTTGTCAAGGAAATAACTGACAGAGACGCCACGGAGAATAGGAACCTTCTCCACAAGTGGGGCATGTCCAGAAAAAGGAAACCCTCTCAGGACGATGGACCTCAGCCTAAGAGGAAACCTCAAAAGCCAAAACCCCAACAACGTCAACAACGACGTCAGTTTCCGGGACCCGCTACCTCCCAAGTGGTTGCCCAACCACAACAGACCTTTCAATTGGTCCCCCAACCGGTGTTGTCACAGTCACCGGTCTTCACCCCTGCCTTTGAGCAACCATCCACTACCTTTCATGCCAAAGGTAGAGGCTCGTTCAGGGGTGCAAGCAGAGACGCATCTCGTCGTCCCTCCAGAGGTAGAGGAGGAAAGGGAGCTAGCAGCCGAGGCAACAAGTCCTCGGGACACCAGAAGCAATGAAGTGCTTCCGGTGGGAGGAAGACTCCGCCAATTCCAGGATCGTTGGACCTTCGATCCCTGGGCACACAGCATCATCAAGAACGGTCTAGGCTGGAGTTGGACGCAACCACCCCCAATCTTCCAGCGGTTCTTCCAGCAATCGACCCCCCTTCTGGAAGAATATGTTCTAGACCTCTTGAACAAGAAGGTGATAAGGAAGGTAAAGTCCACCAGGTTCCAAGGGAGACTGTTTTGCGTTCCCAAGAAGGACTCAGACAAACTCAGAGTCATTCTGGACTTATCCCCCCTCAACAAGTTCATAGAGAACAACAAATTCAAGATGCTGACGCTTCAACAAATAAGGACCCTTCTGCCTCAAGGTTCCTACACGGTCTCTATAGACCTGGCGGATGCCTATTGGCACATTCCAATGAACCATCACGCTTCCTCCTACCTAGGATTTCAACTCCAAAGGAAAAGCTACGCCTTCCGGGCCATGCCATTCGGCCTCAATGTGGCCCCTCGGATCTTCACAAAACTGGCGGATGCCATAGTACAACAGCTCCGCCTAAGAAACGTCCAGGTGATGGCCTACCTCGACGACTGGCTAGTCTGGGCTCCATCGCCCGAAGAGTGTGCAAAGTCTTGCAACGAAGTTACCCAGTACCTAGAACACCTGGGATTCAAGATCAACGAGAAGAAATCTCGCCTCTCTCCAGCTCAGAAGTTTCAGTGGTTGGGAATCCACTGGAATCTTCAGTCACACCGCCTTTCCATCCCCCAGAAGAAAAGGAAGGAAATAGCAGGGTCTGTCAAGCGACTACTGAAATCCAAACGCATTTCAAGACGACAGCAGGAACGAGTTCTAGGCTCTCTACAATTCGCCTCAGTGACAAACCCAGTGCTTCGTGCACAGCTAAAGGATGCCGCGGGAGTCTGGAGACGCTCGGCATCCATCGCTCGAAGAGACCTCAAGAGACTGCTTCCAAACAGACTTCGACGCCTCCTAAAGCCGTGGTCGGAAGCAAAGGCCCTGAAAAGGTCCATTCCTCTCCAACACCCTCCTCCATCACTCAACATCCACACGGATGCCTCACTGGAAGGCTGGGGAGGTCACTCCCACCTGAAACAGGCTCAAGGGACCTGGTCTCCACTATTCAAGACGTTCCACATAAACATCTTGGAGGCCATGGCGGTCCTTCTAACTCTGAAAAAGTTATCCCCGCCGCCCTCGATCCACATCCGTCTAACCCTAGACAACTCGGTGGTAGTTCGTTGTCTCAATCGCCAAGGCTCAAGATCGCCCCAGATAAATCAGGTGCTTCTCCCAATCTTCCGTCTGGCGGAGAAGAAGAAATGGCACCTGTCTGCAGTTCACCTACAAGGTTTCCGCAATGTGACAGCGGATGCTCTATCTCGGACAAACCCGATAGAGTCGGAATGGTCTCTAGACGCAAGATCGTTCTCCTTCATCTCTCATCAAGTCCCAGAACTTCAGATAGATCTCTTTGCAACGAGCGACAACAATCAACTTCCTCTGTACGTAGCCCCGTACGAGGACCCCAAAGCAGAAGCGGTGGACGCCATGTCACTGGACTGGAACAGATGGTCCAAGATATACCTGTTCCCTCCCACCAACCTTCTGTTGAAAGTCCTCTCCAAACTGAGAACCTTCAAAGGGACAGCGGCCCTAGTGGCTCCCAAGTGGCCCCGGAGCAACTGGTACCCCCCTGGTCCTGGAGCTGCAGCCCAAGCTGATCCCTCTCCCGGGCCCAGTTCTCTCTCAACAAGTACAGAAGTCGACTGTCTTCGCTTCATCATCGAAAATCAAGGACCTTCATCTCATGATTTTCTCTCCCTTGCCGCAAAGAAGAGGTTTGGGATCTCGAAGAAAAGTCTAGACTTCCTAGAGGAATACAAGACCGAATCCACGAGACGGCAATATGAATCATCCTGGAGGAAATGGGTCTCCTTTGTCAAGACAAAAAATCCTAAAGAAATCACCATTGATTTCTGTATGTCCTTCTTCATTCACCTTCATGGACAAGGATTAGCAGCCAATACGATTTCAACCTGCAAATCGGCCTTGACTAGACCAATTCTATATGCTTTCCAAATTGATCTGTCCAACGACATCTTTAACAAATTACCAAAAGCATGTGCTCGCCTACGCCCAGCACCCCCTCCGAAACCGATCTCCTGGTCACTAGACAAGGTACTCCATTTCGCCTCCAACTTGGACAACGATTCATGCCCCCTCAAGGATCTGACTCAGAAAGTTATATTTTTATTTGCTCTCGCTTCGGGAGCCCGAGTCAGCGAAATAGTGGCATTATCAAGAGAAGAGGGACACATCCTGTTTGCCGATTCAGGAGAAGTGACCCTCTCCCCTGATCCGACGTTTCTCGCCAAAAACGAATTACCCACCAAAAGATGGGGCCCTTGGAGAATATGCCCCCTGAAGGAGGATGTCTCTCTATGTCCAGTAGAGAGTCTCAAGGTCTATCTTCGCAGAACTTCGAACTTTGGTGGAGGCCAACTCTTCAAAGGAGAAACATCGGGCAGCGACCTGTCACTGAAACAATTAAGAGCGAAAATCACCTACTTCATTCGCAGAGCGGATCCGAACAGTACACCCGCTGGTCATGATCCTAGAAAAGTGGCATCTTCTCTGAACTTCTTTCAGAGCATGGACTTTGAAAGCCTTAAAAATTTTACGGGCTGGAAGTCCTCGCGAGTTTTCTATAAACATTATGCGAAACAAGTGCACGAAGTCAAACATTTTGTGGTAGCCGCAGGTAGTGTTATGAAACCTGCACCTAACTCTGCGTAGAACAGCGAGTTACTTGGGACTCTAACTCTTCGGGTGCCTATGTTGACCCTCGAGCGATTCATAGTGATGTCTAAAAACACTTAGTGCTTTTATAACTGTTCTTATCCCAGGTGAAATGTCATAGTGTCACACAAGTGCCGCATGCCTTGAGCATGATGTGTTGTTTAAAGACTTGCGTTCCTCGAGAACGAGTACCTACTAATCCTGAAATTCCTTTTCAGATTCAAGAGCAAGCCTTTATTTCTATGTACATTATTATTACTGTAAATGAACTTTACTTTTGCTGTAAATTATTTAATTTCTGCATTGTGAAATAAAATTTCTATTTTATTACTTATGCGTCTCTTTCAGCTCCTACCTACTATGAAATACATACTGTCATAGTTTTATTTATTCCTCCTTTCTTATGGTCATGAAGAATTTAAGATGTCTAATCCTAAATTATATTCACCCTGTCTCAGTAAGGTTCCTACACGAATACTTACTTCTGATAACCAAGAGATGAACTCTATACACAGTGCCCAACCACCACTGGTCTAATTCAGAATGTTCCTATACAAATATCAAACATTCTGCTTCATCTCTAAGTTCTTCAAGTTCTTCTGTCAGGATGAATAGCCCTTCAATACCACTTTGACGTCGGCATAGCCCATGGGAACTTCCTACCAATGGGGGGCAGGATACTTCGTTCCTATGGTTCTTTACCTAAGATTACTTTGCTGTTTTGTCAATGCCTAGGCACTTAACACTGGGGGAAAATCTACCACGATACATTGATTCTCTGGTACTCTTCCATCAGGACGCCATGGCTTGAGCCCAAAAAACGGATTTTGAGCGAAGCGAAAAATCTATTTTTGGGTGAGATAGCCATGGCGTCCTGATGGACCCTCCCTACTACTTCGTCCAGTTTTGTTCCCACCCTACACAATTGTATCATGGTGATGGGCAGCAACTGGCTTCAGGATGAAGACGGGCGTGACGTCATCAGAGCAATGGCGTCCGTTTGTTTACGTCTCGAGTATCAGTAGTAGCCACGAGTGAGATTAGCTGTGGAACGGCTCCCAGCTATTCTCAGCCCTTACACACCGAAGCATTAACTCTGTTCGGGGTGAAGATAGCTATGTGGCACGTTCAGACATGCGTGTCCCCTGTTGTATTACGATGTCTTAAAGGGAAACCTTTGAGATACTCGCTCCAGAAGTTAGAATTCTGTGATAACCTGTGGTTAAATTCTCTGGGAATATCTTAGTAGTCTTATACCCAAGGAAGCTACCAAACAGGAACCTTCCATCAGGACGCCATGGCTATCTCACCCAAAAATAGATTTTTCGCTTCGCTCAAAATCCGTTATATCCTCAACTAATTCCCAGAGTAAGAGGCATTTTGCAAGGGGAGAGAAGAGGAATTTTTTATTTTTGGGTAGACATTGAAACTGCTTTGAGCACAGGTAATATTAACATCAGGAGAGTTTAATCATAAAACAAATTTGTGCTCTCTATAGTATACTTCAAAAGATGGAGTTTAGTTTTTTGCGCTTTTGCCAGAAGCCAATGCCAATAGGAAAAGTGTTTTAGCAGTGAAATCTTTGAGGGAAAGATTTTCAACAGTTCAAATACTGTATATAAGTACATACAAATACCAAAAATATAGACCTGACTCCTGTAGGCCTTTCAAAGATAATAACACAAAATATATCCACTATAAAAAATGTATAGATATAATCCCAGATAATGGTACAGAATCAAGGTTTGATCTATATCCCTTAATTACTGAATTTGAAAGTTCCTTTTCATAAAAAAAAAAGCATATTTAACAAAATTATTGTAACTAGTTCCAGTCATCAATATATTCTTAGAATCATAAGATAGACTTACTGACAATGGGTCCAATAACGTAGTTACCAATGGCAGTGCCACAGAAACGATCATGGGTCCATGGATCATTATCACCTGGGGTGCGACTTTTAGGCACAACAATATAATCAGCCTGGCATCCTTGATACCCAAACTGAAATAAACATTTTATTTCAGGGACTTTATATATGGTTGAAATTGTATTTCATGAGAAATGTCAGTAGATTTAATGTAAAATTAATAAATTTCTTTATAAAATTTTCTACATTGTTAATATAAGATTTAATCTGGAATTGGAAACTTTAATTCCAGCATAAAAAATCAAAGAAAACTTCAACTATCACACAAACAGATTTCCCCCAATTTTTCATGAAACTACACAACCATCATCTTCAAATGCCCAACTAAATTATTTTAGTTGGGCTGACTAGAAGATAATCTTCATATAGATAATTTATAAACAGCCTTTGCCGCGTTCAATTTAATATAACAACGATACAACATATGGTCAATCGATTGGTTATAGTATGTATGGTATCGGCGTTCAAGCTACCATAATGTAGGGTATGTCCATTCAAGCTCAAGACAACTTATCTGATCAAAGAAGACATACCAGATTGGTCCCATCCACAGTCTCGTTGTACTTTACTTGACCAGTGAGCAAGAAGGACTCTGAGCTTGTAGGTTTGTACATGACACCACAATATCCTTCCGCCCCCTTCACACACACGTGGTAGTCGAGGTTGTTGAGATGACCTGCAAACAAAAGTACCACGTAATTACAGATGTGGTTAAGTTGGAATGCAAACCTGAACAAAATTATGGAAATTTTCAACTAATTTTTATTAATGCAAACAATCTTATAATATTTACCATTTATAATTTGTTTTTCACAATAAAAAATCCATTGGGAAAAATGTGTGATTTATAAGGTTTTATAACTACATTTTTTCTTATTTAACAGATTTATTGCTAGTCATAAAATATTCAAATAGCCTAAGCCTGAGCACCTTTTTCAAAAGTCCTTTTACTGTGTTTATGTAACTATGTCGATTTACTCATTTATTGTCGACTACGGTTTTACTTACCAGTCCAGACTCGTTTCCCACAGTCAATCTCGGTGCCATTCCAGCATGGGTTGTAGTCCAACTTTGTGCCGTCAAAGTTGAAGCTCTTTATGGTCTCGCGTACACCCACATGGTATTGGAGACACCCTGTTGGAGCTTTAAGAGGAAACTTAGCTTAATGCTGTAATCTTTTTGTGGCATGAAAATCTAAGGTAGCAATCTTTTGTACCAAAGATTTTAAGAAAATGCATGCACCACAAAAAAAGGCTTTAATGGTTTATTAATTTGTACAATTATAGCCTACTATACTGTACAAACTTTTACATAGCATGTACTGTATGTGGTTGATGAAAATATTTCAAATCATATACAATCTATTTCAAGGAATGGCTTGAAGAATAAAGTGGTACTATGAATCGAAATAAATTCTGTCAAATAAACCTATGTCCCCAGTTTTAGCTAGAAAAAAAATTCAATGGGCAAAAAAAAAAAAAAAAAAAAAAAAAAAAGAATGGACTAGAATAATACGCTATTCATACTTCAACATGCAATGATTGAAGGTTTTTACCTCTTGGAGTAGAAGTCTGGAGATGATCATAAGTACAATCGCAAGGAATCTGATTGACTCTGATTTTCCATCGGCGATTATTTTCCACCTCGAATTTGTAATCAATTCTGCAAATAAAAACAGGCAAAAATCATGATTATTTTTCTGCTTTATAAATTGAGATTGGAATAAAGATGCATCTATTGTTTTTACCATCTTGGTTCTTAGTTTGTATGAATCAATATCCACCTGAATTAGTAGAGGCAAGATTTTTTTTTCAAAACTGACTCGGAGAAAAATTTTTGTTAGCCAACTTAAACTGATTGAATAATATTGATATAGTAAACCCTACTGGCATCAGATTGGTAAACAAGGGCTTATAGATCCTAGTTATGGTAAATCTTCTAATTGTTAATGGTAGTTGTCCAGCTCTCTTTTTAGACTAACACTGCCCCTAGTGAAAAGAACTTTATACACAGAATTACGAGTCTCACTTTAAATCTTCAAAATCTCATTGGCATAGAGTGATACATATTCACTTTTACATAGAAAAATGAAGTTTCTTATTAAAAGATATTAGCAACCCTTCCATGAAAATTTTGTCTGTAGGCTAGAGAGTTTCAAGATCAGTAGGCTAAAGCCGGTGTTTGGAGTATATTGCAGTTTTATTGTACAAGTGCACTTCTAAGTTATATTTTTACAGCAATATGTATGGAATTTCAACTGTAATAGGCAAATAGCAACAATAGATGACCAAAATTTTACCCTATTCACTGATGTAATATGTTAAACAGATTCACTTTGCTTTAAACTAGATAACACCTGTTGGTTTTTAAAAATTTTACAATAGTTTTACAATTTGAATGTAAGTACCATTTTCAGTCACTGCACATGTAGGTATGGGTGGTAATGGAAAGGCTAACAAATTACTGGAGGGATCTTGACTCTTTTGACTTTGAAGGATATATAAACTTTTGTTCTATGAATCCTTGCCAGGTATCAGATATTTTACTATAGATGTATGGCGGAACAAAGTTGTCATGATTAAATGTGATATCAGGGTGGTGATACATCTTTGAAAGTATAACAACACACCTGCTTTTTATGAAAATGCCACTTTCATGTAGATATTTTGAGTGAGATTTTTTTATCACACATATTGGGAAATTGTTTTGTCCCTTTGACTTGGGATCTGTTAAAAGTAGGTATGAGGCCAGAGGCAATTCTAAATACTGTATATGACAAAGTTTGTCATCAACAAAATATCTTGTTTCTATAATCTCAATTTTTCTAAACATCACGATTGTACAATATAGGCTACTCTACATAATGTATTTTAAAACTAACACCAGCATCATTGGTTACTGCAGTTGATGCTGGATATCTTGATCAATAACAACATTTTCATAAATTTGCTTTTCTTATAATCGATAGCAAATAAGTCCCACTAAATTCTATGAAATCTTTCCGACCCAAAATGAAAAACTTACGGAAGAGACTCCCCAGTTTCCTCATCCGTGTAATGTCCGTAGGGCTTGGGGAAGATGGGAGTAGTTAGAACATGAAGGCTTGTGCTTGCTCGACCGGATACATCAACGTACACTGTAATGAGAATAACAACATGTACAGTAGTTATAATAACAATTGTAACTTCATATAATGCCATCGACAGAAATGAATAACCATAGCAAGATTTATTAAAAGTTTGGTCAGCTTGAGTAAAGAGCTTTTATTTTAAAACATCTATATAACACATTCACGAAGCTTTTATTATACAGTATCTATAGAACAACGAGGATTTTATCATTAAAAACCATAATAATAACAAAAACATTCTCCATATTTTGCACATTATTTCAGTTGTTTACCAATTATGTACTATTTTGAGAGACTTGGCCCACCCGAGTGGTTTAATAAACAACTAATCCCTAACGTTTGTTGTTAAATCATAATGGTCATTGAAGTTTTTACGACCGAGTTTCCCTGTATTAAACAGAGTTTTGTGAGGAATTTCCATTATTTTCTCTCTCGAACATCATATTAAACAGGGCAAGTCCCCCAGCTAGGTCTACATCTTTTCTCTTTATTTTAGCCTTCTAACATATTGGTGTTCAGGCACTTCCATATCAAATACTTTTCAAAGGAATTTTTTTTTCCTTTGTTGTTACTTAACCAAACTCGGTTTCCGAGTTATCAATCTATACAGCCTCTGAAAGTTTTAAAAATTTTCACAAACTATGAAAATCAGATACATGCAGTTTTGGAAAATAAATAAAGAATTAAAGTTAAGTAAAGATTCAAGATAATTAGGAATTAATCTCAAACTTGAAAATGTATGCAAGTACCGAGAAAACTTACCCAGGTGGGTTTTGAAAATAATTACCCAGTAGTATTTTTCATCGAGTGCTTCCTTTTCCTTTTTAAATATTTCAGATCTGATCTTTTCTACCAAAAAGACACCACCACACCTTTTATGAAATCCCTTAATAGCAATGCACCTTGCGAAATCAATCTGACCATGAAACCTGGCACTTTGTTGTGACATCTCTCTAAATCTTACCAACTTCATTGCAAAAACCCAAATGTCTGCTGTATTGAAAAGCGGAGATCCTGTCTGTGAACATTTGCTTGTTTATTAATGGGTTACTCTTACTTAACATGGACTGCCCTCCAACAAACATCTAGCATAACCTCTTATTTTTCTGCATGCTACTTCACCTGTGGTTACTTCATTATAAAACTAGCCATGCCGTTGACTCTTACATAAATCTAGTGATAATTCCCTCTTTATTTTTCTCAGCTCCACCTCACCTCTACTGTATTTTCATAACACACTCCAGCCATATTCCCGTATGTTTTGCCCAATGTACTATACCCAATCTTATGTTCTGTGCTATTGCTGTGATACCAATTGGCCACTCATGATACTGCCATCCATGTTATTTCTGATCTTTCCAAGTCTTCACTTTTCCTCTTTCCAAAGGCTGACCTCTTTTCGATGTCACTATATTGGTCCCCTTCCACCTTGTCATGTCAACATACTCAATTGAATATTCCTTTTCTTAATTTAATAGATATTCAAAATTCTATTGATACAATTCCACAATTTTTTTTCCTATAATTTCTCAATTTATCATTTATATATGGATTTTCACATCTACTCAATTTTCAATCAGCTACTTTGCTATACAGAATAATTCTTTCACGTTTCTGTTCTGGGATTCTTATTTTTTCATATATCTTTGCTTGTGTAACCTGCCTTTTTCCAGTATATCTATACATACATTTCCCCATTATCGTTTGCCAGAGCCTGGAGGCTCTCTTCCTTTTATTTATCAATGGACATTTTGACTTTGATACATCTCTCACTCTACCACTTCCTGATGTAATACCATAGATATCCTCTGACACTTTGTATGATGCTTTTCTAATTCTTTAATACAAATCACTTTTAAATAAACGAAAAATATTTCATGGAAAATATTTTCAATTTCATTCATATAAAGTTTGAAAATTATTTATTCTCTCCCGACCCACCCCCATTTACTCGCTATAATAATTTCAACCCATAAAAAATTGATATTTTAGGTCAAAAAAAGTTTTTATTTTTATTTATTTTTGAATCTTGATCCATATAAAATACCAGGTACTGTATAATTTACACTCAAATATAGATATTGTATTCTAGTTCTCAGAGAAAAAACAAGGACTTACTATGTTGACCATGATTGCTTCCACACAGTATCGGCACTGGCTCATTGGCTCTAACCATAAACTGGTCATGGTCGCAATTTCCATATTCAGGAGGCTGCAGTTCTAATTCCTCAAAGTCCAATCTGGATCCAAATATAAAATTATATTAAACTTCTTTTCCACAATCATACATAGTATTTCTGGAGAATAGCTGAAGAAGAGTAAAAAGAAGTTAACAAAACATAATGAATATGTAAGGGAAGTACTAAATAGACTATGATAATAGTCTGGAAACTAGGTAAAAAGGCAAAGAAAAAGAAAAAAGCGAATCCTGGAAACTACAAAACAATGATAGAATAACAATAAAGAAAACACTAAACTACTTTAATTAATCTGTTTAGCATTAAAATCATAACTTGAAATACAAAAGACTTGCTTACCGCACTTGGCAAATGGGGACGTCACATTCGTGTGATATGGTCAGTTCACAATGCTTGGTCTCATTTATGGTAGGATTGGGATACTCCGGGTTCTCAAAATCGAATTCCAGGAAAGATACTTCTTCTCCACAGGTTACAACCACTATTTAAATCAAGATTAAATGTGATTAGCAAGTAGATTTTCTTACACTGATTTATGATAGACACTGATTTATGATAGAAATAATAAAGATATTAGAGATCTCTTAATATTTTGGAATTTTGAATAAGAGTTTTAAATTCAACATAAGTGAAATTATCTTTTTATCTGTAATGTCCAGTTAACAATTCCCTCCAGATATATTTTCCTCATTATCCATATTTCTTTGTATCAAAACTATGCAAATGTGTCTGCAAATGTAATTATGACATGTGAGCTGGATAAGAAGTGGAAAGAGCACATTAGGAAAAACTTATGTAGGAAAGAGCAGATAGGCAGTATTTAATAATTCTATATGGTCAGCAGGAGTAATTTTGAGTATAAAAGGGAAGAGAAAAAAAATATTTTATGGGATGAGGAAATTAAAACGACAATTGAAGGGAAAAAAATGAGTAATTGTGGTAAAGTTGCAAGATAGAAGAGTAGGAGCAGACATACAAGAGGATTGACAGGGGAATCCGAAATAAACTGGAGACACAGATGGGGTTTAACAAAATCAGCCAGAAAAAAAGGGAACAACAACTTTAGATAGGATAAAAAGGTATTTTACCGAGAGTAAATGCCGACAGATAAATGAACAAATTAATCTCAGAATAAAAGATGCAAGTGGAGAGATGCTGCTGGATATGAAAGCAGTCCCGAGTCAATGGAGTAAGCATTCTGGGGATTAATTGAATGTGGGTGATAGAAGAGAGGCTGAGCCGAATGATTAAAGACGTGAAAGGGTTATTGTAAGCCCAAGAATGCATCTGAAAATTACTGCAGAGTATATACATAAGGGGATTACAATGGTGATGGAAGGAATTGGATTCCAAGCGAGATGATACAATGTCGTGACGACCGAGTGGCTGACAAAGATTTCAAGACTTCAAAGTACAGTATGTTTGGATAAGAGAAAGTCTAAAAGGAATGGGGTGAGAGGAATAACTGCTTCATTGTACAAAAGTAGAATAATAGGGGCAACTCAAAATTATAGAGTACAACGCCACTTAGTATACCAGGGAAGGTGTCAATAGGATTAAAATTGAAATAATAAGAATGATAGAGCAAGAGTAATGTTGGTGTAAACAACCACAACAACTATTAAATAAGGTGGGGATCATGTGTTTGTTATGAAACAGTTCTGTGAGAATTTTGAAGTAAACGATAAAAAAAAATTAGCATACGTGGCATATATAAACCTAGAAAAAAAATTTGCAGTAGAATTGTATATAAATAGAATAAATAAAGAGTGCATTAGGCTGCTGAGGATACAGTTTAACTTAGATGAAATGTTGGATTCCAGTATTTGGAGATGGTTTGATCAAGTGGAAAGAATGGAAGACAACAGATTAGTGAAAAGAGTATAATACAGATGCGCTTCCTACGGGATATTAGGTCTTGAGAGGGATGGATATGCTATGTGAAAAGACATACTATGCTGGAAAGAAAGGGCCTCCATATCCTGGAAGGGATAGAATGCATGGAAAGTACGAGTCATTGGGCTGTTACACAAATGCTCATCGCCAAAATTTCCTCTCCACTCAAGCTAGACTAATAAGGACCTGGCAACAGCTTATAATGATTCTGCAGTTGTGCTGGAGGCTAGCCAGTATCCCATGCCTAGTTCAAGGACGATAAGGTTCCATTATGAGTGAAAACAATTAAGCTGTGAGAATGACTATCTCAAAATCAACAGATTGTGAGTCTCTGACATTTATAATTGGCCACAAAGTAACATTAGGATGTGGGACTGACTGTTTCGGTCTCTCTTAAGAGGAAACTCACTATATGGCTTTTCCTCTGACGGAGTTCTAGATCCACAAGTAGTTAGCTAACACACTTAAAGATCATGGCTTTAGAGATGACAATACTACCACCATACTATTTTCCTTATGGTTATCATCCACCACAGCCAGCTAATCACTGTGCATTAAGCGTTCCATCTCAGGAATTAAAGCCTCGAATAGCATTTTATCTTACTAGGTACAGTTTTACAAAGAATGGGGAATCCTTACCTTCCTCCAAGGTGTATTTGGCAGAAAACCCTCTGCACGTATCCCCATCCGGTGAGGATTTGAATTCCACATACAGTGTGTCGATATCGCTCACATAGGTGCCAGGTATATCCGTGCCGCAGAGATTAGTGGCCAATGTGTCATTTGGTAAACCTGGATAGCAAAAAGATTTTATCTCTCGAGATGACATGGACGAGAGAATAACCAGAATATTTCTTGAATTGAATGAAAATGAACTTTAAGGATTATTTTCCAGAAAATAATGAAGAATAGGGTCTTCCTGAATTCAATTACTGATGTAGAGAGTATATTGATTAAGGAATCACATTCAGTTTGCAAGCATGCGGAGAATATACTTTGAAAATGACCAAAAGATATATGAACAAAAATAATCTTAGGAATAATTCATATACTATTTTTCAAAATGTGAAATTACACAAATTGAGTGCTATACAGTAAGTATATTACAAAAATTAATGTATGGAATAATAAAAACACAAATGACCAACATTACCTGTTGGGGAGATTAAAAGATAGTCCCCAGTGCAGCCGAGTGTTTGCGTGACTTCGAAATCATCAAAGCTAAGATGAACTCGCTTCCCCTTTCCTGCCTAAAAAGTTATAATTAATTAAATATGAAAAATATCAGGAAAATTTGTAACTTGAATGGAAGAAAAAATCTGTTTGGAAAAGCCAATGCAATGAAATAATGTATAGAAGCTTGAATTGCACAGGAATGAGGAGTATCCTCGTCATAAAAAAAATTATATAATAATAATAATAATAATAATAATAATAATAATAATAATAATAATAATAATAATAATAATAATAATAATAATAATAATAATAATAATAATAATTAGAGTTATTGGGGAAAGATGGATAAACGGAAAAGCTTAAAGTTGAGCAATGTGCATAAAACTAGACTTTTTAATAGAATTTATGATTTAAGAAAGTAGGACTTTTGGAATTGCAATACAAGAAACACGTATAGGAAAATATAGAGTATAAAAAATACAGTAATTCTTAAAGCAGTCCACAGTAGCTAGCCTACAAAAAACGGGGGGGGGGGGG
>NC_090732.1:127174374-127186874 GCF_036898095.1 Palaemon carinicauda | reverse complement strand
GACACGTTACACCGTAACATCTGAAGTGACGATATATCAGACAACTCCGTGAAATTACTATTCACCACACCAGCTCATAAGTCGGCAAATGTGTACCACACGTTTAAGATACTGAACCAAAATATCTAAAAGAATGCCTGAACAAACTAGAACTAGAAACAAATGTTACCATAAGACACATGAGTGACAAAGGCTATCTGAACCAAGGCCAATATATAGGGCTTTTAGCTGCTGTGAGCCTAGACATTATAATAAACTGCCAACTAGAATGAAAGCCCTAAAGGGAGTAATTGAAGTTCAGAAGAAACTAAAGACATTACTTTTCACAAGATCATATGATTTGGAAGATGCTACAATCAAAGAATTGTATAAGTTATAATGAAAATGTTTCGTTAGATGATTGATATGGACCCGCCCGAGTAGTAGTTCACTCGACTTCAGTGGAGGGTTGGATTTAAACCCCAAACAAGTAAACAATATAAAAACAGACCTTGGTTTCCAAAGCAACTGACTAGCGATATCGCCCAAGTCGATTGCTGCTTGTTAAGCATTACTAGTTTTTCAAGCACATTAACGTTCACCAGTCCCAACGAAGAGAAACTACGCTTAACCCAAGAACTGGAATGTCAAAGATTTCTGTTCTGTTCTTTAAAACAGTTTTAAATACAGGTCTAGTTAATATAAATGCTTTTTGGTTAGCAATAGTGGTTCCACAAAGACATCCATGGAGGTTTTAAGTTTCACTTTAACGATTGATTCGTCGCCAATTCCGAAGTAATAGCAGAAAACTTTTAGTCATGCTGACAGACATAATTTCAAGAATAGTAAATGCTAGTATTGAATAGTGTAAGCTTCCTAAAACCGGTGCTCTTGACTATCACGACTTACTGTAAGTTCATAAGACCTATTTGGAGTCTATCCGCCATATCGAAAAGGCTAAAATATGTAAATTTGTGAACAACTAATTAGTCATTTAAAAAGAATCCAAGCATCGCCGGATAACCAGTCGGCATACAGACAATATATTCTACGGAAACAGCTATATGCTCTGGTATAAATGATCTGCTTGAAATGATGGAAGGGGATTAATGGGGCATATTAGATTTATTCTATCTTAGTGCTACTTTTGACACAGTTGTGCATGAACTGCTACTTAATGATTTGCGGTCCATTGGTATTGAAGATGAATCTGCGTATCTAAGATTATTTGTATTTGGTTGACAGAAACTACTATGTACGAATTGAAAACTGTCATCGTAAGAATGAAGCAGAGGTGTACCCCAAGGGAACTGTACAAGTACCAATCTTATTTTGTATCAAGACTATACTATAGGCTATCAGTACTGCATAGACAAAGTGCAGTTCAAGCTATTTGCAGACACACAATCTTAAGTTTCCATTAATGTCATTGATGATACTGCTAAGAGAATGATAATTAAACAACTAAAACTAATGCAAATAAAACCGAGTTTATCGTGGTATGAATGAAAAATAATTTAAGAAACTGGAGTGACATCCAAATAAATATTAATGACAACTTGGTCTGGATATCTAGTCCAATTAGTGACCTAGGTTTATTACCCGAGTAATTTGTCTCAGTGCTCAAATAAACAATGCATTAAGAATCGCTGGATATAAACTTAGAAATATTGCTTTAGTAAATAAGTAGCTGGATGAATATTCTCTAAAGAAACTTGTGATTAACCGTGTTATTAGTTATTACCAGGATTGACTACTGCAACTCAAACTACAAAACATGATAAACTGGAGAAAGGTTGATAAAAAGTGTCCCATCTCGAGATAGAATTACCCCAATACTAACAGCATTACGCTTGCTGTTTTCCAGGTGCTTCGACAATGTAGTTTGGCAATTAACGTAGAATACGCTGCGAGATCACTTAAAACACCAAGGAATGTATACGACAAACAAATCTTGCAAGTTTCCGTGAGTGACAGGACCAGGAAAACAGTTCTTGGGACCAAATAGAAGTACCCTTTTCATTTTTTTTTTTTTAATTCTAAGTTTAACATAAATCCATAATAGCAAAACATCCCAATTATACCTATGCATTTCAGCATTTTTTCCACTGTTAACTTACGCAAATCTGCTCTTTCTCGTACAATTCCCCGATACTAATCACAGACTTTCATTAAAGTATTAATCGTCTCAACCGCCACATAACTGCATATTTATATGTCTTCCTGTAGTTCTCCGGACCAAGAGAAAAAAAATTGGTTTTCAAATTTACGATTAAAAAAAATATTAATATTCATGTCCGAACTATACCTGTAGATGGTACTTCCATATATTGTGGGAAAATACAGGAATAATGAGTACACTGTCAGCCAATGTTACCGGATAAAAATGAGAAAATAATCCAAAGGAGTCAGTTTATCTGCACATATCTTTACGGATTGCTTTGTAATATATTACTGGCTAGATGTCTTATAAACTATAAATATGCAAGAACCATAAAGATCGCATAAGCAGATAGTAAAGATGTATGATGATATAGAGTGCAATTTTAAGTAGGGGAGATAGTGAAATGGGTGAAATAGAAATGGCTGATACAAAATCTACTGTAAACCTAATGTGATTAAAAAATTTGACTCCATGTAGGTTGATATCAATATATTCATAAAAAAAATGGTTCTATACGTAGCTACAGAAAATGGTACAAGTATTTTGAACTAAAATTAAATGAACATATGAAAAACGTCCTAAGCAGAAGATAACGAGTAAAGTTTCGGAGAAACTACCGTAGCGGGATTATACCTTGAACTGATGGAGGAGGTTCCACAAAAATGGACCTGGATAACCCAGGAAAATATTTATTTCAAGACATGTCAAAACCATCAGTTTTATGGTCATTGGTTTAGGAATTGGATAACAATAACCCAATCATTATTGGCAAGACTACTATTTCTTTTCTCCCTACCATTAAATACAAAATAGTTTGAAAGTTATATAAGCATGCAAAAAACACATGCATGGAAGCAAAGGAAAAGGAAACCGTGTGATCCTCAGGCACAATGAACATACGGATGACCCCTTAGTTTTTGGTGGAAATTGAAGGTTGTACGTGTCAGGTAAAACAGACGGAATCCACAGATTGGGAGCAGAATGAAAAAAAATAGGGGCATTTTCCATTCCATAGTGAATACAGAAAGGTATAAAACTACACAAATTTACCAACTTACCTCTGAGATAATGATAAGACCCAACAATGCAGTTAAGAACTTCATCTTTTCGACTATTTCCCCAGGGAAGCGAGACCCAATTTTTCTATAGGGTGTATAAGTCGAGAAAGAGTAAATTCAACTAGAGCAGGAGCTGGGCGCCCCTGGTTGGTTCGAGGGTGGGAGAAAGATTACCAACTTTTTTCTCGAGCTAGAATCATTTATAAGCGGAGGATACGGAAGAACTGAAAATGTCTGCCACATTAAAATTATGACATAATGAATGCCGCAGGTGTTGGAATTATCATTAGTGTCAATCGCTGGCTTCAACTGCGTTATAATTCGCTCCCGCACTAGATTTATTAGTTCGATTTTTGAACGGCAGGGGAATTTCCTTATAGCAAGGAGTAAAATGCCCACCCGTTGTTAAATATAAGTTATACAAACACGTAGACACTTATATGCATACTTGCGTATACATTCATACATACGTACACAGTAAAAAGTATTGTAAAAACAATCTCACTATATTCTAAAGATAGATAATTCTGCTCACTAGAACACATCTGCCGAATTCAGACATATGAATAATTCCCTTAGGGTGATAGGTATTCCATTACAGTGAATGCCACATCATGGGATAATAATGGCTTAATAATTGATTGTATCATTAAAAATTCACGCGAGAATTAGTGATAAAATTCTCAACAGCCGCGTGTTATAAACTTGGCACTCATCTATCATGGTGGGGATGGGTTAAGTTAGCTTACAAGTACAGATCCTTAATTCAACAATAATACTGTAGTTGCAGCAGAGGAGAAATCATCTAATACATTTCTCGACGGATAAATGTACAAGTCATTGTTCATTTTGTATCAAACACTCTAGACATAAGATGGAACCTTGGTCATGGTAGATGTAATGATCAAATACTGTATAATGACCAAAGGACGAGAGTTGAATAAGTAAAGATAATTCTATATCAAGAGATATTTGTGGTTGTGTATATATAAAGGTACTGAGAAAATTCCGACTGAGAAAGGAGCTAAACAGGGAGACTCCCATCTCTCCTAAATTATTCATAACATGCCTAGAAGATATTTTTAAGAATTTAGATTGGGAAAATGTATGAATTAACATTAATGGGGAATACTCTTAACAACTTAAGATTTGCATATGACAGTTGTGTTTAGTGAATCATGAGAGGAATTACAAAATATGATAAAAGATTTTAATAGAGAAAGCAGAAGTATAGGACTTACAATGAGTAGGAGTAAAACTAAGATAATGTTCAATGAAAATGCAGACAAAACAAGTAAGTTATGGACGAGCCTCTGGAGATTGTTAATGAATATACGTACTTAGGACAGACAGTACGTGTTTCCCCAGGCTGATTTTCGTCTGATATCTAACAGCAAACCAAACTAGTATTGATACCCCTGACTAATTCAGCTTTGCTGATAATTGCGATACGTAAACCCTTACACACTGTACCTTGCGTGTATCGCACACGCTTGTACACTGTAACGGTATTACTGTTTTGTGTATATATTGATATGATGATATCTCTTTCCCCTCGCACTGATAACCTGTTTAAACCTGTATGTTCTTGAATCAGTTTAATTTTTTTGTGCCGTTCTTTCTTGGAACGGCTTGTATATAAACTCTTGTTCCGTTGAAATAAAGTTAGTTGCATTCACCTCACCTCTCAGTTACAACCTAACTGCTCGATCTTACAACATTAAGGTATCCCCACTACTTTAGCAATTACAATTCTTTATTGGAACTAGATAATGAATAAATACCAGGACTGGCCTTTATTCCCTGAAAATGTCTATAGAATTATCGAATTTACTAATACATCTCTCCTAGTAGCTTAGGATGAGTTTCTCTATTAAGTCTTGAAAGGAAATTAATAAAACTAATTCTCTTTTTCATATTGGTATTCAATATTAATATTTTAATATTTAACCTATTACACCCCTAAAATATAGTGGGTTAAAAAATAATTATGTTCTTCTATCCGGAAAGGAGAATTGTTTCACATTCATATGCCTCAAGTGGGAAACTATATTAAAGTTAATAGAACATTGTGGCTATGGTAACAAAATGTGCATGCATGTGAACCATCTATTACTGAGGAACATTAATATCGTCATCGATTACGATAGACTTAAGATAGTAAAGATATGTTTGTATGCATGCATTCGAAATTTGCACATGCAAATACATTCTGGATGTTAGCTATTATATTAAAATTAGATTTACCAGCCTGACTCTTAGATCTGGCCCGAATAAATTCAAGAGTCCCTTTCATATTATATGGATTATAAGAAAAGAATAAGTCAAATCGAATTAATTAAAGTAGATCATGGAGCACCATATAAAGTACACACAGTTTGAAGGTTCTAATCTTCAACAAATGAGAAAAAGTGAAGGCAAATTCTTTCTGTGCGAGAGAGAGAGAGAGAGAGAGAGAGAGAGAGAGAGAGAGAGAGAGAGAGAGAGAGAGAGAGAGAGAGATCCACTCCAATAAAATGAATAAGTTCCGCTAATCATCTAATATATGGCCCATGTATAGAGATTTACTTCTTTTGGATTAGTTTCTCAAGTGATTGATGATTAGGCAATCATCTCTGAAGAATAAAAAGTATTTCTATTTTTACTTATCCTTTATTTCTTCGTTCAATTCATCAAAGAAGACTACCAAATTGCAAATAATCTATTTGCGTTCTTCTCATCTATCTAATTTCACTGAAGGAAATTTCTTTTCGTCGGTGCTGCCATACCACGACCATAATTAATATTGGTTAATTACTTTTGCCCCGGGCAGATAAATTAGACCGGAAAAGAAACTTTTTTTTTTTTCAACATAGAACTGTGCACAGAACGCAGATGATGTTATGTAAACGGACAGCAGCGTTTAATTTTGTATTCTAATTATAATCTTGAAACGAGCATTTGTTCCTTAGACAAGAGTCTTATGTAAATGAACTTTCCTCCAAAGTTTCCGCAGAATATTGCTCACATGTGAAAACAGGAAAAGTGAAAAAAAGAATATGAATAACATTAAGAATGACATCAAACGGACGTTAATATGTTATTTACAACAAATCGTCATAAATAAAGGACAGACCTTGAAGCTTTGCGGGTAAATAATACGGAAGGTAAGGATGAGCATTAGTAAATTGAGTCCCTCGACATGTTGAAATTTTGCTAATTGATCAAAGTCTGTCTCTGTACCATCACCGACTTGGGCGACAATATCAGTATGTACGAGGGATCCATAACTTATGTTATGTGATCATGTAACGTAATTACCCTTACTCAATTTAGACTATTTGTAGCTTTTAAAAATATCTTCTCAAATCTGTGTGAAAACTTCAAAGGTGACAAAAAAAAAATTAAAAAAAGTGCAATTCTAACGCGTTTACTGCATTGCAGGTTCATAAAAACGGTTCGCGGAATACAATGAAATAACAGGATATGTCACTATTTTAATCAAATATTGCACAAGAAAAATTGCAAAAAACTCAATCTATTATAATTACAAATATTCACATCAAAAGATGATTACACGAATAGCATTGTTAAAAATGTTTTTGGTACAAAATAAATAAAGTATACATCGTCATAAAGTTACTTCACCACCTAAACTGCATAACATAAAATGGTAGCAGGGCAAACGAACAGACAACGCAAACAAATAATAATAATCGGCCTTAATATGTTAAATTCGATCGTCATTACAAAATTGCATAAACCAAAAGCAAAGAAACTTAAATTACACACTTTCTTACAGAGAATAAAGTAGCTGCTGTGTTGTGAACGCCGGCTGCTTTAAGAATGCTAAAAAGTGGGACACTGAGAAAAGAAATAACAACCCAACATAATAGTTTGCCAAACACGCAGGCAGTCGAAAACATTCAAACAACCCAACAGTTTAAAGACCCTACGATGGAAATAGTGATGTGTTTGCGAGTTAAGCAAAACTACTAAAATAAAAAAAAACTATTATATATCTAAATGATCATATTCACACTATGTATTACAAAAAAAGAAATAAAAGAGGAAATGATGGAACCGTAAAAAGAGTTAGACTTCAGCGAAGGAAACCATGTCCATGAGACAACTCAGGTCGTAATTGGCAAACATCGGAAGCAGTAATTAGACGAAATCACTCAGCTTAACGAAACGAAAAATAATAATAAAAAAAAAATGAAAATAAAAATAAAGAAATATAACACGAGCATTACGAATTGTTCGGATTTCACTTTCACTTCCGACATCAGCCTTGGCGGCTCTAATGTATTTTGGAATTTGCGAAGTGTGAAAAGGGGCGGAGCTTCGATAAGAGGGAGAATAAGAGTGAGTTGTATTGTCAAGGGAAAAAAATACGCTTTTATGTGGCTGGGGAAAATTACTCAGTTGAAGCTAATGTGAAAGATTGAGCAGGAATGAAAGAAGCAACTCATGAAATGATTTAAAGAGGCAAAAGTGGCGTGATATAAAAATAACAATAGGAAGAAATCTGATTAGTTTCTAAATAAATTTGCTATGACACGGGAGAACATTAATTATAAATACATAAAAATCGGAATAAAATAATCAGAAGATAAAATGATATGCTGGAAATTAATCGATAGATTGGATTGAATTTCTGAACTTGTAATCTGTGAGTCCATTCAAATATGAACTTTCAACTTCGCCATGAAATTTTAATTTTTCCCGTTCATGCCAATCCGACCCCGTGTAAAAGACCGTATAGTTTGAAGCTTCAGCCTTGAAAGCAAACTAGCGTCAATGAAACTTAAGGCATACCTCAGTCGTCTGTTGCTAGCAGCAATCATTCATAAGGGCCGTTCAAAGACAAGAACTTTCACCTATTTTTTTTTTCCATAAAAGTGGCATCCCTCTATCATGGAAAATACAAGGACAAAACGGAAAATAAATAATTTCATGGCAATAAGAAAAAATATTACACGAATTTTGTGAATGTTCTACATATTTCTATAGATTAAAAAACCTTCGACAGTAATTATGTTTAATGTTGTATAGAACTCTACTTAATTGATTGAATAAAACCCCAAGTTTCATCAAATATCACCAGGAGAAATAGTGCTGTACTTCTTTTGACCTGGCAGTCGAAAAATCGTAATATCAATATTCTCTCAAACATGAACTTGAGAATCTGTAGTTTATGTCCTTTTATATATATATATATATATATATATATATATATATATATATATATATATATATATATATATATATATATATATATATATATATATATATATATATATATCTTCCTGAGTGGGGATACCTTAGCGTGGCGAAAGAGTTTGCTTATCGCCATGATCAGCAAAGCTGTAATAGTCAGAGCCACCCATACTAGGCTGGTTTGCTGTGAACGATCAGACTAAAGTCCCCACCCTCAGCAATCCGCAGTGTTCAGCGTAGTGATGAAAATGTCCAAAGCCCAGACATGACTAAGGACATGTCTGAGACTTTTGTCCTGCAGTGGATTGGAAATGACTGCATTTGTTGTTGTGTATGTATGTATGTATGTATGTATATATGTATATATATAAATATATATAAATATATATATATATATATATATATATATATATATACTGTATATATATATATATATATATATATATATATATATATATATATATATATATATATATATATATATATATATATATATATATATATATATATATATAAAACACGAACGCAAATTGTTTTACCCAAGAAAAGCAAATACATTCGACTCCACGGTTTTTTAATCCTTTCCCACTTGAAAAAAAACGACATTAAATGCTGTTTTGTTATTAGGACTCGTAGCATTGCTAAAACACCAAACAGAAGAAAGAACAGATTTTAAAAACAAATAAAATCAGAGGATGGAAGTGTTCATAATATCATATTAGCATAATATGAATGATGCAATGCTTAAATTTATTTCTCTCTATCTCAAATATTCTTCATTAAAATGCTTTGGTCTCTGAGATTATAGAATGATAACAATAATTAGTGGTATCTTTTCAAAGAAAGAATCAGGTAATGATAACTGTCATGCATAGCATTATTCCAGTTCTGGCAGAGGGTGTCGATCTGCAGCAATTTGGACACACTAATTATTTTTCTCATATACTTGGTTTAAAGTTTTTATTTTGCATAAATTACAAAGTTGTTTTTTTTTGTGATTTCCTGCATTTTACATGGAACGTTGATATAATCATACACTCATTCTACTGTATTATATTTCAAAATTTACTTTATGTACAAACGATTAACAATTTCGACCTGCGTCAATTTCGGTAGTTATCCTTGTCAGAAACAAGGTCTATAGGTAGGTAAAAACATTTGTAAGAATGACTGAAAGAGAATCACATGATTGATTGATTGATTTGAGGTTTTCTGGTATCCTGAGATCTAAAGTCATTGACGCCGGTATCATTTATCATAAATAAAGAATAAAAGAAAATTGAATTACATGAGATTACTGAAATCAATCATTGATCAATGTAGAAAATTCCCCTTCCTGGGTGTATCATAAATCTATGCTGGAATATTTACAAAAAAAAAATTTCCGTTCAAATGAGCAACTTCAGCATCCAGATGGATCGATTGTCTTCGAGAAAGTTTTCCCAACAATGGTAGTCTGAATTTTATTAGCGATCGTTGGTGGCGTTGGCGTCTCTCATTGCATTACAAAACTGCTATTACAACATTGGTTAGACGTGCGAGAAATACCACCAAAATCTAGGTCAGTCACATTCGTTCCGTTGGTAGTTTTCTCTCAGCAATATATCAACACAATACTAAAATATTTTTGTACCCGGTTTCCCTTTTTGTTGGCCCACTCGAAAAATTTAGACAACTCAAGTTACACACTTTAAATTTCATCTACTAGTGAAAAAAACATCAGCTATGCTAAATAGGAATAATATCCAATAACAGTAAAAATTAAAGATAATAAGTAAATTACCATGGACATTTGTAGATACCTTTGCTTAGAACATTCTCCTATTTTACGACCTGCGTCCTCCCATCCTTTTATGGGTTTGCTGTCGAAACCGACGCCAATACCGGATCCACACATTGTAGATAAAAAGTATGATGTAAATTGTTAAGTCATATTAAAAGATGGCTTAACCTTGCAGGGTACAAATTCTTTTGAATTTGGAAATTACATTTCCAATAAGGCCATGCTGGGAAATCTGGAAAACACACCATGGATTCTTAAAGGTAAAGCTTAAGAACATATCGGGGACAGTAAATTCCGAGGGAGATTTGCCGAACGAAGAGCTAAATAAGCCATGATTTTTTTTGCTAACGTAGCCTAATTGTACTTGGAAGTAAGGATTCTTTTTCCAAGAATTCTTCAAGTTAATTACAATCCTTCCTAGACGATATTCAGTATGTTAAGATACATGTAAGTATTAATGAAAATCAAGTTGGATAGCTCTGAGAGCTTCAAAACTACAATACCCAGGTATAAGAAATTTTGTAATCACCTTGGAATCCCGGAAAATCTAAGCATATAGCCATCTTGTCACTACTTTCAAAGCATTTCAAGATGAGAACTATACTTCTGAATCCGTTAAAAAATGTGCGAAGGTACTGGCTTCAAAACCAAAATTACTATAATTAAAATTATTATTATCAGAATTACTAAAAATTTTATTTTTACTTTAATTATTATCTAAATTATTCAAATTATTATCATCATTAAAATCACCAAAATTATTATCATTATTAAAATTATCACTACCATTAAAAGTATCAAAACTGAATGTACTGCATATGCCTTTCTTTCACAGAGATGTGTGTTACGCTGTAAGGATTACAATGTCAGCAGCAAATACCGAACAAGGGTACAATCCCTCGTTCTTTATGATGACACAAAAGGTCGTAAAAAGATGACATTAATGAATGTTACAACAAAGATCGTCCTTGCTAAGTCATTGGTGTTTCACAGCGAATTGCTTTGTGTATTGTGTTTTTTCATTGTTGTTATTCGATAATACAAAGTGTTTTATTTATGTATCGCTTTATTCTAATCTTAGTGTTTACCTTGAAATCATCCACCCACGCACACACAATCATATATATATATATATATATATATATATATATATATATATATATATATATATATATATATATATATATATATATATATATATATACACACACACACACACAGGCACTCTATTCTATCTTGTTTCCCTTCCTCTTGTTTTGTTGAAGTTTTTATAGTTTATATCGGAGATAATTATTTTAATGTTACTACTCTTCTTAAAATATTTTATTTTTCCTTGTTTCCTTTCCTGACTGGACTATTTTCCCCTGTTCGAGCCCCTGGGCTTATAGCATCCTGCTTTTCCAACTAAGGTTGTAGCTTAGTAATAATAATAATAATAATAATAATAATAATAATAATAATAATAATAATAATAATAATAATAATATATATGTGTGTATACATATATATATATATATATATATATATATATATATATATATATATATATATATATATATATATATCTTCCAGTATATACGTATATTCATGTATTTATTTATTTGAGGCACTTTGCATCCATAGGCGTAGGAGATGATGATGATTTGATATAAATGATATATGCACATAAACATTATATATGCATGTATGAAGGGCTATATACCTAAATTATATACACACACGAATATATATACATTTATGCATAATTATCTCTCTATGTATACTCTATTGAGATACTTTTTTTCGTGTGCAAAGAAGAGACGAAAATAGATTACTGAAGCGAGTGTATAAGTCAAAAGCGCTATGAAATAGGAGAGGGAGGCTTCTAAATAGTATGGAAGACATTTGAAAAGGAAGGATACTGATCTCTCCGAAGCGTAGTGTCTGTGTGTAGGATTTAGACGTGTTTTTGATGGGCCTTCTGAGTACGTGTATGAAGTGACTGATGTGAAAAGTTTAATGCACAGAGAATTCATCCATGATTCATGAAAAATGGCTTTGGTTGAAAAACAATATAAGATATAGGAAGGTAGATAGATAGACGATGTTTATAAATCTTCACCATCACTCTAAATTTTCGTCGTATTTCATCCATTACAGGTTCGTAAAATTAGAACTAATAAATCATTTCAAGTTCATCTACCACACGGAAAATTGGCATCATTTCTATTTTCAATTGAAAAAAAAAATCACAAGTAAAATCACAGCAATTGGAAAGTGACTGATGCTCAATAGAGACATTAACCGTCCTAAATTATGAAGTGCGTGGAATTTT